>NC_082710.1:153956980-154239480 GCF_030144855.1 Hypanus sabinus
GGGCACAGAGAGCAGGTCAGGTACAAAGTGAAGCTAGCTGTACAGTGTCCCATCAATCCCTTGTAGTCTAACAATGAGTTCTATCCCTAAGCTGGGAAGATCTGAACTGTCAGTACTGATGACCTCTCATCCATGCTCTCCCAGGGACGACAGGGTGTGAATCCCACCCGTTGAGACCCCTGAACTTACATGGCTGCATTGGCTCCGTAATCGAAGAATATCAGGTGACCCAACAGCATGAAGACCTAGAGAACAGGGAGCTGGGTATTACTCACTGGATCAGGGATGTGTGCAAGTAAACACTCATATTTTTACACATACAAATGCATATTCACACAATCACACAATGTACTTAGTCAATTCTGATAATCTGTCGTTCACAGAATTTTGTTGGTTCCATGCAGACTTTATGCATTACTGGAGGTTACGCCAATTACTACCCAACACATTTTTTATTCAGTTTTTGCTCAGACGTTACACAGCAGTGTTAGTTTAAAGAGAGCTGAATTTGGGTCCCAATCCTGGTGAGATTGGGAGCGTGGGGAATGGGGGTCCCTGTGAGTTTGGGGTGAGAGGAATATGAATGAGCATCCCGGTGTGTTTAGGAGAAATGCAAGGAACAAGAGTTCCAGTGAGTTTAAGGGGAGTGTGGGGGATAAAAGGGGTCCGGAGGGATGGGATCCCTGTGAACCAAACACTGTGATGTAAGGTAAACTGTGATTTGAGTTTTACTTTGTTTCCTTCAACACAGGTTGCAGATCGGTAACGGGGAGACAGCCTGGTCAGGTACATCCGACAATGAGTAACAAACAACTTGTTGGAGGAATTCAGCCGTTTCCAGAGGCAGGGTTCTGCCTTGGAACATCGACAGTCGCTCTGCTCCCACAGGGGCTTTTGCACTGAGTTCCTCCAGCAGGCTGTGTGTTGCTCCACATTCCAGCACCTGTGGTCTCCAGTGTGTCCAACCGTTTTTTTTTAAACTTTATTTTTTACGTTACTGAATGAACACATATCTACAAACAAGCATCGGCTATTGGTCCACATTTCACTGCACAATGGTAAATACCTATATTAACAGTACCAGGGGTGGAAGAGTAGGAGCAAGGGAAAGAAGAAATAAAAAGCACATACAGTACCTGCAATTACATACATAAACATACACATGATCTACATACTTTACATCACCCCTCAAAGTAGATTTCCATTTATTTTAAATAAAATCACAGTAAATCAACTCAAGTCCTACATTTCACCAGGCCCCTGTGTGGGCCACTCACTGTGCTAGGTACACTATAAGAGTCCCATCTTTCCAAATAAGAGTCCATTTTCAGTTGTAAGCTTGCACTGATATTTTCCATACAGTTCACTTCATTCAGTCTCTGAATCCATTGTTCCAAAGTGGCTGGGTGAGATTTAAGCCAGTTGACAGTTACCATTTTGTGAGCAATCAGAATCAAAACTCTTAACATATATAGTTTATTCCTCTCTAATGCAGATTGCAGGATGTTGCCTAGAATTAAATGACTAGGTTCAAAGGATATACTTATGTCTAAAAATCCTTCTTATTTCCCCAGTGACCTTGTACCAAAATTCCCTTAATTTGGGACAGTCCCAGAGTATATGTGCAAAATCTCCCACTAGGCCACATCCTCTCCAGCAAAGTCTGCCGTGTTTTCTGCGTATAATGATATTACTAATGAGGTTTTTAAAGTACCTTATCCTTATTTTCCAAGCAAATTTATTGTATCCAGGTGCCTTTTTTTATATAGACAAGATATAATTTTCTGAGATTGCATCCTAGCCGTGATCTCTATCCAAAAATTTTCCAAGTTATTTGGCTGTATTTTAAGATTGTTCAATTCTTTGTGTGATGTAAGGTAGTGTCTAATTTGGAGGAATCTATAAAAGTCATTTGATACAAGGTTGAATTCAGTTTGGGGTTGGGAGAAAGATTTAAGTGCCTCGCCATCAAACATTTGGTCCACAAGAACCAGGCCTCTTTGCGCCCACCTGTTAAAACCAAAATCCAGTCTTACTGGATAAAATCTGAAATGAATGCAATTCTAGTTGCCCTTGATATAGTCATATAACCGCATAACCATATAGTCCTTGGAAGATCTAATTTTTTCCTAATTCTATCCCATACTTTCAATGTATAGTTAACCCATTCATTCTGAGTCTTAACATTCTTCCACACGTTTGGATTTTAAAAGGGAAGAGCTGCTAAGGATAACTCACCAATTGAATTTTGCTCTATGTGAACTCATCTTGAATCCATGTCTTCTCTGATCCCTGACACATTTGCTCTTAATTGGGCAGGTCAATAATAGGTCTTTAAATGAGGTAAAGCTAAATCTCCCTGTTTTTTTATTTGAGTATAACTCTTCTAGTCTCACCCTGGGCCTCTTTTTCTGCCATATAAACCTACTGATGAGTCTATCCAACATTTTAATAGTAGATACAGGAACTATCATGGGTAGAGCACTGAAAAAAAAAAATTCATCCTTATCACTTCTTCTCTACCTATCAGTGATAAAGGAAGCATCTGCCAATCTTCAAGATCTCTCCTCGCTTGATTAATAAGCTTGACATAATTGGTTGCAAAGAGCTGAGAGGAGCTATTTGATAAACTAACTCCCAAATATCTAAAGCCCTGTTTTGGCCAACGAAAAGTCGTTTCATCATCGAGCTGGCTTGGCCTGTAATCATCATAGCTTCAGATTTCGCTTCAGTAACTGTGCATCCAGAGACCTGTCCATAGCTTCTTAAGCATTGCATAAGCGGGGGAACCGATGAAAGAGGGTCCTTTATAAAAAGAAGAATGTCATCTGCAAATAAAGCTATCGGGTGGGTTATACCTTTATCTGTTATACCCTCAATTTGTTCATTTTGTCTTATTAACTCAGCCAGTGGTTCGATGCTTAAGGCAAATAATATCGGGGATAGGGACTTCCCTGTCTGGTTCCCCTTTTCAGCCTGAAGAAATTGGAACAGTATCAATTTACTTAAAACCCATTTTTTCTAGGGTATAGTCTAAGTATATCCAATCCACCCTATCAAATGTCTGATCAGCATCAATGCTAAGAAGCATTGAAAGCTGGATATTTTAAGCTCTTCAAACATTGTTTGCTCCCTGACGGCCTGGAATGAATCCAGTTTGATCCGGAATAATCAATTTTCCTATATATTTCTGTAGTCTCTTTGTCAAAATAGAGCAAAGAATCTTCACATCAGTACCAAGCAGGCTGATTGGTCTATATGAACTACATGCTATAGGGTCCGTTCATTCTTGTGGATTACTGATACGATTGCCTCAGACCAGCTCTCCGGGGGGGGGGGGGGGGGGGTCATGTTCATTCAGAGCATAATTTAAAACTTTACATAAAACTGGGGTAAGTTCTGTTGTAAATATCTCATAGAACTCACCCGGAAATCCATCTGTACCCAGGCATTTATTATTTTTTAATAATAACATCTTTTATTTCTAGTGCAAACACAAGAAAATCTGCAGATGCTGGAAATTCAAAAAACAACACACACAAAATGCTGGTGGGACACAGCAGGCCAGGCAGCATCTATAGTGAGAAGCATTGTTGACGTTTTTGGCCGAGACCCTTCGTCAGGACTTTTGTTTGTGTTGTTGTTTTTATTTCTAGTTCTGAGATTGGTTGCGTCAGTAAAACAATCTCACTTTCTGAAAGTTTGCTTGTACAGATGTCTCTGAAAATTTCGTCTAGCTTGCCTTTATTCTGTGCTGGATCTGAAGAATCATACGGATCTTTATAGAAAGTCCTAAATGTCTCTGCTACATCGTTTGGGTTCAAAACTTCGGAGAAAGTTAAAGGATGGCTAATTTTTGGTACAACTCTGTTGGATTGTGCCTTTATCAACTGAAATGCTAACAGACGGCTGGCCCGGTTCCCCATCTCATAATACTTTTCATCTGAGTATCTAAGTTCTCCTTCCGCTTTTATGTGAGCAACTCATTCAAGGCATCCCTACACTTTTGGAGGTTTTTCCAATCATCCTTGTTCAGTGTCAATTTGTGCCTTTGTTCTAATCTTCTTATTTCACTTTGTAACTGATTATATTTTTCATTACGGTATTTTTTCATTTGAACAGCCAAATCAATACATTTTGCTCTAATCACAGTTTTTGCTCCTTCCCATGTATCGAGGGGGAAACCTCCCCATTGTCGTTTGTCACAAAATACTTGTCAATGCATTGTTTTAGTTGATTATAGGAAGAGGAACGTGGAAACATTGAGCCTCCAATATTTGGTGCTGCTCAGAGCCTAACAAGTCTAACAGGGGCATGATCTGACAATGTAATGGGTTCAATAACACATTCCTTCACCTGATGTAGATTCTTCTTTGGGATGCAAATCAGGTCAATTCTTGAATATGAGCCATGGGCTCTTGATCCCTAACATCTGGGTTCAATGCTCTCCAGCCATCGACTAGCCCAAGCTCATCCAATATAATTTTTACTGCTTTAGACTTCTTGCTCAGGGGTTCCCCATTCTCAGATGATTTATCCAAACTAGTAAGAATACAGTTAAAATAGACTTAATCTACCCACTCTCTTTTTAATTTTGTGTGTTCCATGTCTCCTAAATGTGTTTCTTGTAATAGAGCTATAGAGCAATTAAGTTTTTTCAACTGAGCCAATTTTTTTTCCTTTTAATAGGGTGATTGATTCACTAATTATGTTCAAAGTGGCAAGAATACAATATCTCTCTTACTACATCACCAACCCCCGCCACCCTCAACTAAACCCGGCATTTTTATAGTATAATAACTGAAAAACTTGTGATGACCTGCCAATGCCTAGAGAACTATTTGCAAAAGAATGTAACCCACAAGACACAAAAAAACCAAACAAGACTTCCAAAAACCCAGTTGGTCTTTTAAAATTCCTGATAAAACAACTTATTATGAATGTTTTTTCTCTGACGATAATTAGGCAGAGAGTAATGACACCTGCTTCTCTCTGGGAACCACACACACAGTGCTGTCATAGCTACAAACCACAGAGAAACTGGTTAAGTTGTTGCCCTCCCTTGGCGATTCCTGTTCCTTTTCTGTCTGCTTAACAAAATTTAACTTGCCCTCTCCACCTCCAAACGAAACTGCATTGTATATCAAAATATGTCAGTTACGCTAGTAAATAGCTGTACATGTTGGCGAAGACAGTTAAATATTAGTCACAACCAGAAATTATTAATCAGTCCAAAGACACCGATCATGATACCTCCTTCTTTGATAGAAAAAATGTAATTGTCCTTATGTCAGGAAAGTTCTCGTGTCTGCCTCCGACAGTGCAGCGCTCCCTCTTGCTCTCCCCCTCCGCTGCCATACCTTGCTAATGAGTTGCTGCTCCAGCTTCTCCCTCTCACACACCAGCTCGGAGATGCCCAGGTTGTCCAGTGCAGGTAAAGCTTCAATCAAGGAAGGAAAGGTCTTCACTCCAGCATCCAGGTTTATTCTCAGCCGCGCTGGGAAGTGACAACTTGCATGCACACCTTCCTCCTTTAGCTGCTTGATCACGGCGCGAACTTTTGCTCTTCTTTTCTGGGCCTCAGCAGAGTAGTCCTGATCAAAATAGACGACTCTGCCTTGAAACGTAACTTGTTTTTGAGCCCATACTTGACGCAGCACCGCCTGTTTTACTGTATAATCCAAGAAGCGCACAATGAGTGTGGTGGTGCAGAGGGCGCTGGCTCTGTGATCAGGGATCTCAATGTCCTCAGGCAGCCGAAGCGTCATTTTAATTAACTGTTTGACAAACCGCACCACATCTCCTTTCTCACTACCCTCAGGTATCTGATAAATTCTTAGGTTATTTCTTTGTAAGCGGTTCTGGAGATCATCGCAAGCCGCGCAGAGCAGCTTCTCGCTTCAACAGGTGTTTAAGTGCTTTCTCATGCCTGGACAGTGTGTCCTCGTTAGCACTGATTCTGGGCTCAGACTTGGGAGATTTCTGCTCGAGCAGGTCCAGTCGTTCCTTCAGGTCTCGCACCGAAGTCTCCAGTCTAGACAGGGATGCCTTGCTGTCTGAAAATTACTCTTGATTTTCTTTTCTCAGCTCTTTCAACTCACGTCGTATCATGGGCCATACCTTCTCGTTGTCTTTGCTAGCTTCGGCCTGTTCTGGTGCTAGCTGTATCTTTTTGTCTTTGCTTTCCCGTTGTATTTCCTGTTCTCTAGTGTGTTTTGAAGTCCAAGACGCCAGATTCATGTTCCTCTACTCTTTACTTAACAAAAATATCTTTCATAGATGGTCAGAAGTAACTTTACAGCTATTATTCCTCGAGTTTCATGGGAGGGAATGTGGGGCAGATCAATACTGAATCATGACGTCGCTGGAAGTCGGCGTACAACTTCTGTGAAGATCTTCCACACCCCCATCAACTTCTCTCACCCCACCATCTCCCAATCACAAGGCTGAGTCGAATCCTCGCATAGGGTTAGGTGTCTTCCTAATGCTGTACCCTGCACAGAAGGTAATGGCCACTTTCCTGCTAGTTGTAGCACCTCACCTTTCACTTTTACCTCAGCACGACCCACAAACAAAGAGTTAACGTGAAAACAGACCACGTACACAGATGCACGGTCAGTTGGATTAAAAATTAGGTTTAAAGAAACTATGAGGTTAGTGAGAGAGACATAGATCATGGAGGGAACTTGAGACTTGGCTTTTAGAATATCGGTGCCGAGGCAGTCAATAACACAGGAGGTGCACGTCTTTGTGACTAACTGGAAGGGTCCCGATAGAACACAGGGCTGGAAGGGGTTGCTGATATTGAGAGAGACGAAGGTCACAGACTCACCCTACTCCATAAAGGACACGGCCCTCTGCCACCAGGACATCTTCAAAGGATGGTGTAAGAAGGTGGGATCCAGTGGTAAAGACCCTCACCAGCTACTACATGCCCTCTTCTAATTAGAGAGGAAATATAGGAGACTGAAGACCCACAATTAATGTCTTAGGAACAGGTTCTTTCCCCTTTGCTATCAGATTTCTGAATGATCCATGAAACCATGAACACTACCTCTCTATATCTCTTTTGCATTTGTTACTGTAACTTGTACTGTTACTTTCAAAACAACAAAATTGATAATAAACCTGACTTTGATTCTGAAACTGAAGGAAGCAAGCAGCCAGGACACTGGGGACGTTGGCTGCAAGCCCACACTGGTCACTTACAGACATGGCATAGATGGTGTCAGTGCTGATGGATTCCGTCAGGGTTTTGAGGACTGGTGAAAATCCATAGGTGAATGTCACAAAGACAACAGTGCTCTTTAGGTCAGCCCACCCTGCGGACAAAGAATTAGCACAGGGTGAAGTTACTGTGGCACTATCATTACATACACAAGCTCTCATGGTCCCAGAACATACTACACAGTCAGGAAAGCTCATCCATGCCTTTACTTCTGAGGAGGCTAAAGAGAGTTGGACTTTGCACATCCATACTCACGTCATTCTACAGATGTGCAGTGGAGAGCATCCTGACCTGCTGCATCACTGCTCGGTATGGAAACTACACTGTGGCAGACAGGAAGGCTCTACAACAAGTAGTCAGAACTCATGAACTGTTTGTCCCACTCCCACCGAAGAGGCGGCTACATGGTATCCTCACCAAGACCACCACACTCAAAAAGTTACTTTACCAAGCAGTGAGGCTGATCAATACCTCTACCCACCAACCCCACCACTACTTCCAGTCAGTCACCTTATGTACAGTTTAGTGTCACTTTTTGGACATGTAGTACAATGTATATAAACTATCTTTTTTATATATGTGTTTTTTTTTTGTGCTGTATTGGGTCTGGAGTAACAATTACTTTGTTCTCCCTACACCCATGTACAGGAAATTACATTAAGCAATGTTAACTCTTTACCATTCTCTTGATTGAACCTCTTGTAAAATAAATTCTTGACTTGTCAATATAGCTCAACATGGCCGCTGCTCTATATTACCTGTCTACCTATACTACTTTGCATTCTGCTTCCTTTTTACCACCTCAACGTACTAACGTACTGAATGGTCTGGCTAGAGAGCAGATAAGCAAAAGCTTTTCACTGCAGGGATGTGATGCTTTATAAGGTACTGGCAAGGCCTCCCCTTCAGTATTGTGAACAGTTTGGGCTCCTCATATGAGATTGGTGAAGGTCCAGAGGACATTCACAAGGATGATTCTGTGAATGAAAGAGTCATCATATGAGGTACGTTTGATGGCTTTGGGTTAGAACTCACTAGAACTTAAGAAGGATGGGGGGGGGGGGGGAGATCTCATTGAAACCTTTCAAATATTGAATAGCCGAGACAGAGCAAATGTGGAAAGGATCTTTCTCATAATGGGGGAGTCTAGGACAAGCGGGTAGAGCCTCAGAATAGAGGGGCATTTAAAACAGATGTGGAGAGTTTTTTTAGTTAGAGGGTGGTGAATTTGTGGAATTCGTTATGTAGGCAACTGTGGAGGACAGGTCGTTGGGTGTATTTAAGGCAGAGCTGGAGACGTTCCGGATTGGACACGGCATCAAAGGAGGGGGCAAAAGAAACAGGATCAGCCATTGTTGAATGACGACACATCTCGATTGGCCAAATGGCCTAATTCCACTCCTATGTCTTATGGTATCTCAGTATGTGTGACAATTCCACTTGAAAAAAGTACATACAATTTAAGAGATAAATATGAAACATTTTTGAAAATTTGACACCCTTATTTACAAAAGACAGGATTAAATATATAGGTGCTCCGAAGATGAAATAATTGGTTATTTGGGGAAATAAATAAATAAATAAATATACTAAAGTTATTACGAACTCCATGGAGCATGTGGGGATCTTCCGATATCCAGGCACTCTTTCTTTCTTTCTTTTTTATATAGGGATGTTAGGGGGGAGGGGTTAAGGGGAGGGGGGTAGGGTATATATATATTTTTTTCTCTCATATATTTTCTTTTATTTCTGTAATTATTTGAAAACTCAATAAAAAAAGTTTAAAAAAGTATGTGTGACAATAATAAACTAATTACCAATATCTTTACAACGTAGGAGTCCGTCTGACCCAGTCCTGTCCTGCCCCCCACTTACTTCACTGCTCTCACACCATTCACCCCCCCACCCACACCCGATTCCCCCAGAAGCTGCCTAAAGCAGCCAGTTCATTTACCAACCTGCTGATGTGAACTTCTCACTATTCGGGACATTTACAGTGACAAGTGCATAAAAGGACCATTGGGTACCCAAGTCACCCGACCACAAACTGTTCCAGCTGTTACTATCAGGGGAAATGGTACCGCAGCATAAAAGACAGGACTAACAGGCTCTGGGACGGCTTCTTCCACCAGGCCATCAGACTGATTAATTCACACTGATACAATTGTATTTCTATGTAATATCAACTAACCCGTTGTACATACTATTTATTACAAATTACTATAAATTGCACATTCCACATATAGACGGAGACATAACGTAAAGATTTTTATTCCTCATGTATGTGAAGGACCTAAGTAATAAAGCCAATTTAATTCAATTAAATTCTTTGGAACGTGGGAAGAAACAGGGACACGAGGGGAAAATACAGACAGTCACAAGAAAACATGCACACTCCACACGCACAGACAGTGCCAGAGGTCGGGATTAAATCATTATCACTGGAGTTGTGATTATCACTTTGTTACCCTGTGCCTCCAAAACCTCATGCACACAGCAAGAAAAACAGACCCTCAGCCACCCATTTAAACAGATCCTATTTTATTCTCCCCACATTCCCGGAACTCCCCCCCCCCCCCCCCCCAGATTCTGCCACTTGCCCCCCGCACTAGAGACAGCTCCCGGCAGCCAGTTAACAAGGAGGTCAGCACGTTGTCGGTACGCTGGATGAAACCCACGCAGGCACAGGGAGAACATGCAAACGCCACACAGATTGCTACCATCAGGGAGAAGGTGCAGGAGCCTGACGGCTCTCACTCACACTTGTAGGACCGGCTTCTTCCCCTCTGCCATCAGATTTCTGAACATTACCACAAATATTACCCCACTACTCTCCTGCACTGTTTAATTATTATTTTATTGTAACTTATGGTAATCTATTATGTCTTGCACTGTACTGCTGTCATACGCCACAAATTCCACAATGTGTCCGGGACAACAAGCCTGGTTCGAACAGCACTGAACCCAAAGCAGTGGCTTTACCCGGTGTGCCGAGTGTATCAATGCAAACCAGTCATTATTCCTCCAACTACAACTGACATCACCTGACCCCCCAATCACAGCCTTGTGGTCACGGTTACTCACTTGTACGCCCATTGTGCATTCGTCCTTCTCCGAGGTCGATGAGGTCAAACAGGAGGTAGCCGAGCAGATAGATGATCAGCCCACAGCCAAAGAGCTGCTGAGGGGAGAGACGGGTCTGGTCCATGTACCACCAGATAACGACAAATACACAAACACTGCGGGGCAAGAAGCACAGAGATGAGAACTGGGGACACAAAAGGGGCAAGAGTGTGGTGAAAGTTGGCAGGAGTGGGCAAGTGCCAACTCTGCTGGCAAGATTTAATGGGTTGCATGCCACAGTGATTGGGGCAGCTTCCACAGTCAGAATCAAGTTATTGCTAACTTTAGGTGAAATTTGTTTCGTAACAGCAGTACAGTGCAAAGACAGAAAATTACTGTTTCTATAATTATATGGTGCAAAAGAGACATTGTGAGATGAGCCACGTTTTAATGGTTCATGGAAAGGGCTTTGATGAAGTTATGTGTGTTAAATTTCCTCATGACACAATGAATTAAGTTGTGAAGAGGGCGTTAAGAAGCTACAAAGCTGAGGTAAGTGGACCTGGTGCTGGCAGCTGCAGCATGATACAGAAAAATAACAAACTGAGTTCTCTGTCGGAAAAAAAAACACATTATCTGAAGGATGTACAGAGCTGCAAGGTATTCTTAGGATCTCAGTACCTATGTAGATGTCAGGTACAAAAAGTCATTAGGATGAAACAACAGACCACGTTAACTTATTGCTAGAGGAATTTAGTGCAAAGGCGAGAAGATTTTGCTTCAGTAATAGAGGTATCAGTGGGAAACACCAATTGTAGAGGAAGGGACACCATCTGTACGCAGGGGGGATTTCATGTGACACAGCAGTTAAAATTATTAGATCAGTAATCTTGAGAGCTGGAGCAACAATAAAAAGCCAGCCTTCAAATCAAACTCTGGGATGCAAATTATCAATATTCGAGAATATAAAAGCCCATCTGTTACGCCAGGGTTGGAAAACTGCAGTTATTTCCCACACCTGACTACCCATTGTGGCTGGTTCTTAAACACCCACTGTAGCAGTCGAGCACCCTGATCAGTTCATGGCCAACCACTGATGGCTAGCATTCCATGTGAGTGGCTCAGGGTAGGAGTGGAGCTTTGAGGCTACGGCTCGAGAGGCTTTGGCAAGAAGAGGCGGAGGACGAGCTTGCTCCCAGTGAGGTAAGGCTGGGTAAGTTCATTTAATTAACTTAGGAGTAGGTAATGGAGGCAGTCAAGTGCTCCGTATGCAGGATGTGGGAAGTCAGGGCGAGCACAATTGTCCCTGATGACTACACTTGTAAAAAGTGAATCCAGCTCCAGCTTCTGACAAATCGAGTTAGGGAACTGGAGCTGGAGCTGGATGAACTTCAGATCATTTGGGAGGCAGAGGCAGAAATAGACAGGAGCTTTAGGGAGACAGTCACCCCTCAAAGTCAGGAGACAGGTAGCTGGGTGACTGTCAGGAGAGGGAAGGGGAATAGACAGAATGAGCAGAGCACCCCTATGACCGATCCCATCAACAATAAGTATACCGTTTTGGATACTGTTGGTGGGGATGACCTACCAGGGACAAGTAGTAGTGGTTGCGTCTCTGGCACCAAGACTGGACCCTCAGTTCAGAAAGAAAGGAAGGAAAAGAGGAGAGCAGCAGTGATAGGGGATTCGATAGTTAGGAGGGCAGATAAGAAGTTCTGTGGGAGAGATCGAGAATCCCGGATGGTCTGTTGCCTCCCTGGTACCAGGGTTCGCGATATCGCGGATCGAGTTCTCAGTATTCTCAAGAGGGAGGGTGAGCAGCCAGATGTCGTGGTCCATGTAGGGACCAATGACTTGGATAGGAAGGAGGAGGAGGTCCTTCAAAGAGAGTTTAGGGAGTTAGGTGCAAAGTTGAAGGACAGGACCTCCAGGGTTGCAATCCATTGCTGTCCATGCCATGTGCTAGTGAGGCTAGAAATAGGAAAATAATGCAACTAAATACATGGATAAGGAGATGGTGCAGGTGGGGGGGGGGGGCTTCTTGTTTCTGGACAATTAGGCTTTGTTCCAGGGAAGGTGGGACTTTTTCCGATGGGACGATTTGCACCTGAACTGCAGCGGGACTAACATCCTTGTGGGTAGATTTGCTAGTGCTGCTCCGGGGTGGGGTTTAAACTAGATTTGCAGGGGGAGGGGAACCAGAGCGTTAGAGCAGATAATGAGGTGGAGGAGGATAAAGGTCATGCAAGGATTGCATGTATAGACAGAAATCAAAGGTTTGTACATGATTTTAATGTTCTCACGTGCATCTATTTCAATGCAAGGAGTACTGTAGGTAAGGCAGGTAAGCTTAGGGCGTGAAGTGGCATGTTGGATTACGACATTATTGCTATTAGTGAGACTTGGTTGTAGGAGGAGCAGGACTGGCAGCTTAATGTTCTGGAGTTCCATTGTTTCAGACGTGATAGAGGGATGAAAGGGGGAGGAGTGGCATTACTAGTCAGGGAAAATATCACAGCTGTGTGTAGACAGGACAGCCCGGAGGGCTTGTCCACAGAGGCCATATGGGTGGCGCTGAGGAACTGGAAAGGTGTGACCACACTTTAGGGTTGTATTATAGACCGCCCAATAGTCAGAGAGAATTGGAGGAGCAAAGCTGTAGAGAGATAGCAGACCGATGTAAGAAACAGTAAGTTGATACAGTAGGGGATTTTAACTTTTCGCATATTGATTGGGACTCCCACGCGGTGAAAGGGCTAGATGGCTTGGAGTTTGTCAAATGTGTTCAGGAAAGTTTTCTAAATCAATACATAGAGGTACCAACAAGAGAGAATGCAATACTTGACCTCCTATTAGGGATCCAGACAGATCAGGTGACAGAAATATGTGTAGGCGAGTATTTTGGGTCCAGTGACCATAATGTCATTTGTTTCAAGTTATTTATGGATAAGGATAGGTCTGGTCCTCGAGTTGAGGTTCTAAATTGGAGAAAGGCCAATTTTGTGGAAATGAGAAAGGATCTAGGAAGAGTGGATTGGAGCAAGTTGTTTTCTGGCAAGGATGTGTTCAGTAAGTGGAAAGCCTTCAAGGTGAATTTTGAGAGTGCAGGGTTTGCATGTTCCTGCCAGAATTAAAGGCAAAGTTAACAGGCATAGAGAACCTTGGTTTTCAAGGGATATTGGTGATCTGATTAAGGAAAAGAGAGAGGTGTATATAGCAGGTATAGGCAAAAGGAACAAATGAGGTACTTGAAGAGTATAGAAAATGTAAGAAAATACTAAAGAAGGAAATCAGGAAGGCAAAAAGAAGACATGAGGTTGCTTTGGCAGATAATGTGAAGGTAAACTCGAAGGGTTTCTCCAAGTATATTAAGAGTAAAAGGATAGTAAGGGACAAAATTGGCTATTAGAAAATCAGAGTGGTCGTATGTGTGGAGAACTTAAACAGATGGGGGAGAACTTAAACAGTTTTTTACCATCAGTATTTACTCAGGAAATTGGCTTAGCATATATGGTAGGAAGGGAAACAAGTAATGGTATCATGGAACATAGATTAAAGAGGAGGAAGTGCTTGCTGCCTTACAGCGAATAAAGGTAGATAAATCCCCGGGACCTGACAGGGTATTCCCTCGGATCTTGAGAGAGACTAGTGTAGAAACTACAGGGGCCCTGGCAGAAATATTTAAAATGTCCTTAGCCATGGGTGTGGTGCCAGAGGATTGAAGGGCAGCTCATGTTGTTCCTTTGTTTAAAAAAGGCTCCAAAAGTAAACCACGTAATTACAGGCCAGTGAATCTGACATCAATAATAGGTAAATTATTGGAAGGTGTTCTGAGAGATTGGACAGACAAGTATTTGGACAGCCAAGGGCTGATTAAGGATAGTCAACATGGCTTTGTGCGTGGTAGATCGTGTTTAACGAGTCTTGTAGAGTTTTTCGAGGAGGTTACCAAGAAAGTAGATGAAGGAAAGGCTGTAGACTTTACATGGACTTTAGTAAAGCCTTTGACAAGGTCCCACATGGGAGGTTAGGTCAGAAGGTTCAGACACTGGGTATCCTTGGAGAGGTTGTAAACTGGATTTGAAATTGGCTGTGTGTGAGAAGACAGAGAGTGGTAGTGGATGATTGCTTCTCAGACTGGAGGCCTGTGACTAGTGGTGTGCCTCAGGGATCTGTGCTGGGACCATTGCTGTTTGTTGTCTATATCAATGATCTAGATGATAATGTGGTGAATTGGATCAGCAAGTTTGCTGATGACACTAAGATTGGAGGTGTTGTGGACAGCGAGGAAGGCTTTCAAAGCTTGTAGAGGGATCTGGATCAACTGGAAAAATGGGCCAGAAAATGGCAGATGGAATTTAATGCAGACAAGTGTGAGGTGTTGCATTTCGGAAGGACAAATCAAGGTAGGACATACACAGTAAATGATAGGGCATTGAGGAGTGCAGAGGAACAAAGAGATCTGGGAGTTCAGATACATAATTCCCTGAAAGTGGCGTCAAAGGTAGACAGGGTTGTAAAGAAGACTTTTAGCATCCTAGCAATCATAAATCGAAGCATTGAGTATAGGAGTTGGGATGTTATGGTGAGGTTCTTTCCACTAAATGGCTTTAGGGTGAAAGTGGAAAGGTTTAGGGGAAACATTAGGGGGAACTTCTTCATTCAGAGAGTGGTGGGAGTGTGGAACGAGTTGCCATCTGATGTGGTAAATGCGGGCTCAATCTTAAGTTTTAAGAATAAATTGGATAGGTACATGGATGGGAAAGGTCTAGAGGGTTATGGACTGGGTGCAGATCAATGGGACCAGCAGAATAAAGTTTTGGCACAGACTAGAAGGGCTGAATGGCCTGTTCGTCTGTGCTGTTGTGTTTCTATAGTTCTATCTCCCAAATCCTTAAACTAATTAAACACACGCACCAAGGGATGGCACAGTGATGCAGCAGGAAGAGTCGCTGCTTCATAGAGACCCTGGTATAAGGTCAGTATGTAGTCCCTGTGACCACCCGCCAGACATCCCAAAGAGACAGCTGGAACTGACTCCTTATTTTGCAGCTGAGTGGAGAATGTGTGGGGGAGGGTGAAAGTAGAACTGGTTTAGTGTAGAGACGTAGATATTTATTTTATTTGTTTCTTGAGAGACGGTGCCGAATAGGCCTTTCTAGCCCTTTAACCTGTACCACCCAGCGATCCTGATCTAATCTGAGCCTAATCACAGAACACTTTACAATGACCAATTAACCTAGCAACCGGTACGTCCTTGGACTGTGGGAGGAAACCCACACTGTCATGGGGAGAACGTACAAACTCCTTACAGTGCAGGCATATATTGTAAAGCATTGTACTATCCACACTACCATGAATGTGAGATGAGTTTATATCTAAAATACACATCGCACGCACAGAAACAGCATATCACAGACCAGCTCCCTACCCCACTCCTTCATGTCCCCTCACCTCCACCTCCTGGCAGGCGTGCTTACCTGGAGAGCTGCTGGATAACTACACTGGATTCAAGCACCACCGACCAATACTGGTACTGCCGTACATAAACTGAAATACAGAATCAGGGCAGTGAGACAAGGACAGGAAAACGTACTCTGAGGATGATCTTTCTCCCTTCTCCTCTGATGCCTCTGTTTTGTTTGCCTGTCAGTTCAGATCTGCTTTCTCTGGACACAAGCGGAACAGGCTGTTCTGCAGGAGTGTGGTATTGGGATGACAGTGGGTTCACGGCGCTCCCCACTTCATCCTCTCAAAGTCCTTTGCCCTCTCTCTCTACACCTCATTCCCTCTCCTCTCTCCAACTGCCTTCCATCCGGTGGGAAACACTGAAATCTGTGGTAATTTGGAATCACCCAACCTTCAAAATACCAGGGTGCTGGGGATTTACCACACGGCAGCCAAATTAATCTCTCCAACAGTGTATCACTGAACAGGCCCTTTGACCCACAAATACACCAGAAGTGATGCCAAATTGAACTGAATCTCCCTGATCCCGCATTCTCACTCACCAGTGTGTCTAACAGCATTTTATACACACAATTGTACCGGTTCCACATCTGCATCTGGCATTAGGGACACGGTTAGGCAGCCCTTCCAGACACCCAACACTGTAAAAATAAATATCTGCCCTGAACAACAACCCTCTCTCCCTCACCCACCGGTCCTTCCCCTCTGCAATCTCTTCCAAGCTCACCCAACCTTCCCTACCCTCCCCACTCTCTTCCCCTCCCTCCCCCTTCCCCACACTTTCCTCTCCCACCTTCCCCCTCGTCTTGCTTCAAACGTCACCTCATCCCACCAGCACGACTCCCCTCCTCCTACCTTAACCCCCCATCCCCACCTGCATCTCCTACAACCCCTCCCCTCCTTATTCTCTCCTTCCTCCCCCTTTTCTTCTCCTCCTCCTCCTCTCCTTCTTCTCCACTCTCTTCTCTTCCTCCTTCTCCCCTTCCCCCTTCTCCCTCTACCCGTCCTTTATTACCACTCACTGTTCTTCCGCAGTTCCTCCAGGAAACTCCCATCCACATAATTATCGGGGAACGGCTGCCGCTCGTACAACACCTTCTTCCAACGCCAGCGCCTGTATCGGAGCGCTGGGGCCGCGCGGGCCGCACTCGCCGGCTCCGGAACCGTCCTCATCAATCACCGGGGCAACAGCGGGGGCTCCCGACTCGCCCGGGGGGGTGGGGGGGGGGATAAACGATCCTGGAACTTCAAGCGGCTGAGTCGGCTGCCGGCGGACCGGAAACTGCGACACACTAACCGGAACTTGCTGTCACCATGACAATGATTGTAGTTTATCCAGTCTGGGGATTAAACTTCCATCAGACTCAGAATCAAGTTTATTATCACTGACATATATCGTGAAATCTGGTGTTTTGCGGCAACACTACAGTGCATAACAGACAATATTACTATAACTTACAGGAAGAAATATGTTAAAAATAAATAAATAGTGCAAAAAGAGAGCAGAATAGTGATATGGTGCTCATGGTTTGTTCAGAAGTCTGATGATGGAGAGGGCAAGAAGCTGTTCTTAAAATGTTGAGTCTGTGCCTTTAAGCTTCATATACCTCCTCCTGATGGGAACAATGAGATGAGGGCATGTGCTGGGTGATGTTCCTTAATGACTGCAGCTGCCTTTCTGAGGCATTGCCTTTTGAAGATTTCTTTGACAGTACAGAAATCCCTTTTGCCAAAGTGCTGTGTCACTGAAAACTCCTTTACTGATGAAAATATTTGTGCCTTCTCTGAAAATAACACAAAATTCAACTCAGCAAATTTGTTAAAAATGTGTGTTTTAATCACTATCCTGCAGATACTCCTATACCTAGTGTCACACTATATTTATACGATTAGAATCCATATATTATCTTATGTAGTTATAACTGTTATGTTGTTATTGCATTCATTATACTGTACTTCCTACATTTTTTTAATGCTGCTTCAGATGCAGAGTAACAATCATTTCATTCTCCTTTACTCTTGAATACTGAAGAATGGCAATAAACAAACTTGAATCTTGAATAGATAGAAGTGAAAATAGTGGAAATTTGGTATACAAATGGAAAATGTAGTTGATTCCAGTAATTGGGACACATCAGGACCTGCACATTTTGGCCCAATAAAGGGCTGGTTCAATTAGCCGGTTTCTTAGAAATAGTTAAAAATGTAGAAAAAGATAAACTGAGTAATGAATTATGTATTTAAATGATATACAGAACAAATTAGAATACTATCAATGATACTACCGTACTATAAAACTGCGCATTAGTTCCTAATAGTTATCAACAGAGGAATTCATCCAGTGTCTGCTGGTACTTGATTTTACTGATTGTAAATGAACAAAATCAATGCAAATAGTTTGTGCAGATAATGGACTACCTTCATACAATACTATCAATGATTGCATCTTCCAAATCTTCATTTCATTTTACCCTTCAAGATGATTGTCAAATTCTTCATAGTTCCTACTTGTTGAATTGGTGAAACTGTTTCATTTTCAGTCCTGGCTCTTTCAGGCATCTCCAAAACTGAATGCTTGAAACTGCAGTGAACAAAATGCTTCAGAATTGTCTTACTGCTTACTTCTTACCAATTATCAGTCACAAAAATCAGGGCTTATGAACACAAACACATGAAATGGCACTATTCATTGTGAGAAAGTTCCTTCTAGTTCTGGATTCCTTAGCCAGAGGAATCCTTTTTGTAACCAGCCTGTTGAGTCCTGTCAGAATTTTGTATTGTCATCTCCTCTCATTCTTCCTGACTCCAGAGAACACAGGTGTAGTCTGTTGCAGGTCTTGGCAAGCACAACTTTCCTGGGATCAGTTTTGTGAACATCTGTTGCTCGCCCATTGGTGCCAAGTCTATCATTACTCAGAAAAAACTAGTCCAAAATTGAACACAATACTAAAGATGCAAGGTTGTTCAAATGTAGCAAGATATCATTAACTCCAGTCCTCAAGTCCCCTTAAAATAAATGCCAACAATTTTCTCTCAAAGTACACGTTGCACCTTGACAATGGCTTCCAGTGACTTGTGCATATCAGCATCCTGGTCCATTTGTACATCAACACCACCCAATCTCCAACCATTAAAAGATACTCTACTTTTCTCTGACCACTTGTGCAACCTTACGTTTTTGCATATTATGTCCCATGTGCCTATGCTCTCCTCAGCTTGTCTTTATCCCCTTGAATCCTTTTACCAATAACATTGTATCCCTCTCCAAAGCGGGCAGCGCTGTGCTGCCATCCTTAAGACGGGTTCAGGATCTTGGTCTCAATACCTCCTTGTGCAATTGGATCCTCAATTTCCTCACTTGCAGACCCCGATCAGTTCAGATTGGCAACAACATTTCCTTCACTATCTTCATTTGCACAGGTGCATGACAACGCTGTGTGTTTAGCCCTCTGCTCTACTCACATTACACCTATGACTGTGATGCCAAGCACAGCGCCAATGCCATATTTAAGTTTGCTGATGACACCACTGTTGCTGGCTAAATCAAAGCTGGTGACAAATCAGCATGTAGGAAGAAGAGCAAAAATCTGGCTGAGTGGTGCCACAACAACAACCTCTCTCTCAATGTCCGCAAGACCAAGAAGCTGATTATTGAGTTCAGGAGGAGGAAAACAGAGGCCCATAAGCAAAGCTCTCACCTCCAGTGAATACATCTACAAAGAATGCTGTCGCAGGAAAGTAACATCTATCATCTCTCGTTGTCTTCAGGAAGAAAGTACAGGAGCCTCAGGACCAACACCATCAGGTTCAGGAACAGTTATTACCCCTCACCCATCAGGCTGTAGAAACAGAGATGATAACTTCACTCAACCCATCATCGAATTGTTCCCACAAACTATGGATTCACTTTCAATGGCACTTCGTTATATTCTCAATATCTATTGCTTAATAAATATTATTATTTTCTTTTGAATTTTCACAGTTTTTTGTTTTCTGTTACATTGGTTGTTTGGCCATTCCGTAGGGTGTGGTATTTCATTGATTCTTATGTTTCTTGCATTTACTAAGTATGTATGCAAGAAAATTAATCTTATAGTTGTAATATGGTGACTTTTTTGTATTTAGGTAATAAATTGACTTTGTTCTTGAACTATTAATGAATATGGTATGTGAGCATTTGATTCAATTTTTTGAAGGCAGGAAAGTCTCCTTTCGGCCATCTTTACTTTTGGCAAGGGGCGCCGTCTCTTATGGAGTAAGCTTGAGCCCGCCATCTTTATTGTGGGCAGAGGCGCCAGTCACAAAGATGGCGTGCGCTGGGCCGACGGATGGAGCGGTTAGCGGGCGGGCTGAGGCCGCGGCTCCGGAGTGGCGACCGCCGCCCCGGGAGCGCTCGCTGATGGATATCGGCGACCAGATTCACCGCTGGAATCGCGTGAAGAGCCAGCTGAATTTGCAGAGCGACGAGGCGATGGCTCGGACCCTGCTGGATGCGTGAGTGCAGGGAGAAGGAGAGGGGAGGGCTGGAGTTGGTAGATGGGGTGGAGGAGGTGGTGGGGAGGAATGGGAGAGGGAAAAGGGTGGGATGGAGTGGGCGGAGGAAAGGGAGGGGGTTGGTTAGGGAATAGGGAGGGAGTGGGCGGGTTCAGAGTAGAGAGGGAGGCGGTGGGCTTGGTGTGCGAGGGAGCAGAGAGGGATGAGGCTGAAGGAGGGGGTAGTGTGTAGGGTGTGGTGGGGAGCAATGGATGGGGCTGGGGAGCAGTGTGGAATGGGTGGGCAGGAGTGAGGAATAGTGGATTCTGGAGGGTGGGAGGGAAGTGGGGAATGAATGGGGGAGGGAGCGTGGACGTGAGTGGGATGGATGGAAGAAGGGGTTGGGCTGGAATGGAGTGGACTGACGGGAATATGTCTCACTACTTCAGTGTTTTTTTTTACTGAGGCAGTGGCGATTTGAGAAAAGAGTTTGAGAGGGTAGGTGTGGGAAATAGTGGGGTGGGTGTGTAACCACTGAAGGGTTTCTAGTGTTCCATGAGCTTCTATCAGCAGGATGGTCAGTGATGCATGTCAGGAAGTGTGAGTCATCTGATCCAGGGTTTGTGGACTCACAGAGCCTCACAGAGCCTCACAGAGCCTGTTTGTGGAGCCTTTCACCTCTCGGTTAAACTGAAGCCCCGTGCTTTCTTCATCCCTGCGTCGCATCCTTATCTAACTCTCCATCCCCCAAGAGCTATTGCTCAGCTACGGGTGCCACACATAAGTAAAGTGCCCCTGGGCCCTCTTCTCCCGGGGAGCAGGTATTAACTGAAGTCTTCTTACTCTAGGTTTGTGAAGATCCACATGAGCCATGCCAGCCCTAGCCAGAACGAGCATGAAGCCTCTTGCGTTGAAGAAGTTGTGGTGACTCACGCTGCCCTTGGGAAAGGTGGGCCTTACGGAAAGCATTGAAAGTATTCAACAGGACTTGGTGAATCTTCTCTGCACACTCTCCAGAGCAATCACCTCTTTTCTATTGTGTCCACGCACTCCACATTCCTACTACTCCATCCCCATTTTCACCCCAAACCTACCCCCTCCATTCTCCAAACCCAATTCTTTGCCCACTTCACTCTCCTCAACTAAAGGGACAAGAAGTCCAGCTTATCTAATTTCTGCCCATAAGTGAAATCCTCCAGTTCAAGCAGCATCTCCTGGACTAGAAGTGAATTTCCTCTGCAGTGCAATTTTATCTTTTCTATAGCATGATGCCTAGAACCGCATACAGAATTCCAGAGGAACTCAGCAGGCCAGGCAGCATTTTGTGTGTGTTGTTTGGATTTCAAGCATCTGCAGATTTCCTCTTGTTTGTCACAGAATTCCAGGTTCAATCCAACCGATGTTTATAAAGTTGTAGCATGATGTCCAGCTGTTTTGTTTTCTGCCACGATTGATAAGGGCAGGCATCCTATTTGCCGTCTTTGCCACCTTGAACACTTAAGCTGCCACTTTCAGTGATCTATGGACATGTACCTCACAGTCCTTCTTTTCATCTTTACTTGCCCTTCTTCAAGTTCAGCATGTTCATACACCATGGAAACGGACTCTTCAGCCCAGCATGGGCCAAGATGCCAATCTAACCTATTCCCAATTGCCCTCGTTTCTCCCGTATCCCTCAGCCTTTCCATGTACCTGTCATAGTGTCCTTTAAATGTTGATAATGTACCTTCTTCAGCCATTACTTTGGCAGCTAATTCTATATGCAGGCCACCCTCTGGGTGAAAAAGTTGCCCCTCAGGTTTCTGTTAAATCTCTCCCTTTTCACCTTAATCCGCTGCCCACTGATTCCCCCATCCTGGGGGGGAAAGATCTGATGTTCCTCAGGATATGCCTTCATGATTTTTACACCTGTATGTCATCTCTCATTTTCCTGTGAATAAAGCTTCATAGAGATCTGCTCAGACTCCCAACCCCCCCCCCCACCGCTTGGCTCAGGCCCTTGAGACCAGGCAAATTCCTTGTAAATCTTTTCTGAGCTTTTTCCAGCTTAATAACATAATTCCTATAGCAGGTGACCAAAACCAAATGTAGTATTCCCAATGCGACGTATTAGAGTCTTATATAACTACTGCATAAAGTCCCAACTCGATGTCTTGACTGATAAAGTCCTGCATGCCTAATGCCTTTATATGCTCCCACTTTCAGGGAACCATGTACTTATACTCGATGGTCTCTCTGTTCTAAAACACTCCCCAAGCCCTACAGTTCACTGTACAAGTCCTACACTGATTTGAATCCCCAAAATGCAAACCTTATCTGAAATGACCATTTGCCTTACCCAGCTGAACAAGATCTCTCCGTAGCTGTCCACAACATCAGCTATTTAAGCGTTACCTACAACCTCAATACCCATGCCATGTACAATCTCTGCCAACTAGTTTACATAAATAACAAACAACAGTGGCCTCACAGTCTAAAGTCTCCAGTCCGATAAACAACCTCTACCCTCAGCCTCATACCATAGAGCCAGTTATGTTGTCGGCTGTTCCTGGCTCCCATGTGATCTAACCTTCTAGACCAGCCGAGAACACAGATGCAGATCGTGTGATTGCAAGACTGAGCCCGAGCCTCCAGCTGTGCATCATTTTAACCCTCCATTGCACATCTACTTGAGATCTCCCTATTCTCCAGTGTTCCAAGGAAGGCCAACGTAGGTTTGAGCAGCATCACCCCGTCTTCTGTCTGGACATCTTTCAGCCTTAACAACTCATTGAGTGGTAAAGCACAGAAACGTGCCCTGTAGCGCACTATATCCACGCTGACCATTTCTACGCTAATCCCATCTGCCCGCATTAACTGAGTGCCTGTATAAATGTGTCTGAGCAATTGCATCTGATTTCACCACCTTCTCTGGCAGCACGTTTCCAGGTGCCAAACACTCTTAAGTAAAAAGAGCCTGCGCCACCAGTACACTCAGCAATTTCAAGTAACTAGACTGCTGTGCTTTTGATCGAGATTTTAGTTTCAGTGTGTCGCTTTGTTTCTTTTCCATCACCAGATGCCGGAATTAGATTTACTTGTTGCCTTGGCGACCTTGATTTGCAGCCTGTCACATTTCCTCTTTGTTCTCCCCTCTATCCCTCCTTTTGCAGTGTAAGACATGCTTACTTTCTCAGTTTTGAAGGGACTTGGACTCCGTTTCTCCCTCCTTGGATGCTGCCTGACCTGCTGAGTGTTTCAGGCATTCCTTTTTAATGTCAGCAAAGTATTTGGCTGAGGATTAGTATCAGTAAGAGTTTCTCTTACTCTCAGGATGGGAGCATGAGCTCTTCTACAGGGGTACAGTGAAAGTCTTGTATACCATAAACACAGTACAGATGAATTGACGTAGTACACAGCAAAACAGAATAAAATGATGCAGTACATGGTGACATGCCAGTAATTCTTTAGCTTCTAGCAAAGTAGAGACACTGGCGTGCCTTCTTCATGACTGCTTCCATGTGCAATATCTTTGTACCTTCATTTCTCCATAGCCTGTAATTCCCTGATTTTTCAAGAGCTGGTCCATCTCCTCTTTAAATTTCCCCAAAGATCGAGTCTCCACAATTCTCCTAGATTGAGAGATTCGTCCTCTCATCCCCTCCGCCGAAAGAAGCAGTGACCCTTTTTCCATTAGAATTATTTTTGTTGACATAATGCCCAGCTTTAAATATACCCAATGACTTGGCCTCCACAGCTGCCTGTAGCAATTGAATTGCACAGATCCACCACCCTTTTTGGCTAAAGAAATTTCTTCTCACTTCTGTTTGCATGTGTCTTTTGCACATTGGTGGCTTGTCTGTCTTCATTGTGTGCGGGTTTTCATTGACTCTGTTGTATTAAGTTCTTTGTATTTGCTGTGCGTGCCCACAAGGAAATGAATCTCAGGAAGGTACTCAGTGACATTATGTGTGTTGATAATTAGTTTATTTTGGACTTTGAAGTGAATTGCATTTGGCTGATGGGTTCCTATTTGCCTGTTCTCATCTCCAAGGTGATGCTGTCCACAACACCAGCTCCTTCTGGCCTCCGGCAGCCGTCAGTAAAGTACGGAGGCTTGCAGTCCGCACCCAGTCATGGAAGAAAGGTCGCTCTGAGGAGTCGAAGCACAAGGGCAGGAGGTCCCGGTCAGAAAGGTACCAAGCTATATCTCACGGGAGATGTGTCTGGTGTAGGGGGATTGATGTGGCTGCTGTGTCACAGGGGACAGAAACAGGCCCTGTGGTCCGACTGGTCCATGCTGATCAAGATGCCCGTCTAAGATGGTCCCAAACACTGTCTGGCCCATGACTCTCAAACTTTATCCTGTCCACATACCTGTTCAAAGAGGAGAAAATCTGCAGCTGCTTGAAAATCCAAGCAACACACACAAAATACTGAAGGAACTCGGTAGGCCAGACAGCATCTATAGAAAAGAGTAACCAGGCGACGTCTCAAGCTAAGACGTTGTCTGTTTACTCTTTTCCATAGATGCTGCCTGGCCTGCTGAGTTCCTCCAGCATTTTGTGTGTGTGTGTTACCTGTTCAAGTGCCTTTTAAACTTTAAGCCACCTGCTTCAACCACTTCAACCACTTTCCATGAACTGGCCATTCTCTGGTGAAAAAGTTGCCCCTCAGGTTCCAACTAAATCTCTTCTCCCCCCCCCCCCACCACCTCAACTTACTCCTCTGGCCTCTAGGTCAGATCTTGAGTCCCCAATCCTGAGAAAAAGGCTATGAAGGGTCCATGCATTTTCATATACTCAAGTGAATAAAGTCATAGCCTGCTCAACCTCAATATATAACTTAGCCCCTTGAATCCTGGCAACCTCCTCGTAAATCACCATGGCAACAGGCCTTCTTGTCTATGTTGACCAAAATTGCCATTTAAATTAGTTCCATTTTTCTGCATTTGGCTGATATTCTCCTAAACCATTCATATCCATCTACCTGTCCAAGTACTTATTAAAATATTGTAAATATACCTACCTCTACCACTTCTGGCCACTTGTTCCACATGCATGCCACCTTCTGTAAAGTAGTTGCCCCTTTTTAAAAATCTTTTCCCTATCAGCCTTATGCCTAGTTTCCTTTAACCTGGGTAAAAGTGTGTGTCTCCCTCAGCATCTGTTGCTCAGTGTAGTTTACATGATCAACATTCAAGCATCTCGTTCGTTGTGGAGTAATAACGATTCTGCAATATATCGGAGTCTGGGAGATACACAGCATGAAGCAAGCCCTTTGTCCCACTGGGCCTGTGCTGACCATCAGCAACGCTTAAGTCTACGGGATCATAAGAGGGCAATAGATAGTGTGGAAGCCAGACACTTTTTCCCTAGGGTGGAAATGTCTAATACAAGAGGACTTTAATGTGATTGGAGGAAAATATAGGGGCAATAATCAGTGGTAGGTTTTTACACAGAGTAGTAGGTGCATGGAACACACAGCCAGGGGTGGTGTTAGAGGCAGATACACTTGGGGCATTTAAGAGACTCTTAGACAGGCACATTGATGAAAGAAAAATGGAGGGCTTCATGGGAAGAAAGGGTTAGATTGGTCTTGGAGTAAGTTAAGGGGTCAGTATATCATCAGGGGCTGAAGGGCCTGCACTGTTCTATGTCCTGGTCACCTACTTGTAGAATGATACCAATAAGCCTATAAATTTCTCTACACCTTTTCATGAAATTTGTGGACTTGTGTTATAGGGAAAGGTTGAGTAGATTTGTATTTGTTCCTGGAGCACAGGAGAATGAGGGGCGATCTTACAGAGGTATTCAAAATTATGAGAGATATAGATAGAGTAAATGCCTACAGACTTTTTCCTCTGAGGTTGGATAAGATGAGAACTGGAGATCGTAGGTTGAGGGTGCAAAGTGAAATATTTAAGGAATGGCTGAAGGGGAGCACCTTCACTCAGAGGAAGGTAAGAGTGTGGAATGAGCTGCCAGTGGAATTGATAGGTGCAGGTTCAGTTGTAACATTAAAGAGAAATTTAGTGAGGTACATGAATTCAAGAGGTATGGAGGGCTGTGGTCTGGGTCCAAGTAGATTGGACTATGCTGAAGAATAGGCTAGCACTGACCAGAGAGGCTGAAGGGTCTGTTTCTGTGGTGTGGTACTGTATAACTAGGATTCTAGCTATAAGAAACACTGGATTTCCAGTAGGCCATTTGGCCCTTCCAGGCCTGCTCTGTCATTTAATATAACTACTGCTCTGTCTCCATGTCCCTTGCTGTTCACAAACCCTTGATGCCTTTGTGTGTAGAAATTCATAGCTGTACAGCACAAAAAGTGGCCCGTCAGCCCAACTCGTCCATGCTAATCAGAATGCTTCTCTGCATTAATCTCATTTTCCTGCATTTCGCCCATCTTTCCTATCCATGTACAATACCTGTAGCAAACACTGTACTGTCAGCAAACACAAGAGATTCAGCAGATGCTTGAAATCCTGAGCAACACACACTCACAATACTGGAGGAACTCAGCAAGTTGGGCAGCATCTGTGGAAGTGAATAAACAGTTGATGTTTCACACTGTGTCCTTTCATCAGAACTGTTTATTTATTTCCATAGATGCTGCCTAACCTAAGTTCCTCCAGCATTTTGTGTATTACCTGTACAACTGTTTTTTAACTTTGTAATTGTATCTGCCTTCTTACTTCAGTGGTTTGTAAGTTGATGGAGAAGATCCCGAGGGTCAGGATTTATGAACGTTTGGAGAGGCATAATATGAGTAGGAATAGTCAGCATGGCTTTGTCAAAGACAGGTCGTGCCTTAAGAGCCTGATTGAATTTTTTGAGGATGTGATTAAGCATGTTGATAAAGGTAGAGCCATAGATGTAGTCTATATGGATTTTAGCAAGGCATTTGATAAGGTACCCTTTGCAAGGCCTATTGAGAAAGTAAGGAGGCATGGGATCCAAGGGGACATTGCTTTGTGGATTCAGAACTGGCTTGCCCACAGGAGGCAAAGTGTGGTTGTAGATGGTTCTGCATGGAGGCCAGTGGCCAGTGTTGAGCCTCAGGGATCTGTTCTGGGACCCTTACTCTTTGTGATTTTTATTAATGACCTGAATGAGGAAGTGGAGGGATGGATTAGTAAATTTGCTGATGACACAAAGCTTGGGGGTGGCGTGGATAGTGTGGAGGGCTGTCAGAGTTTACAACGGGGCATTGATAGGATGCAAAACTGGGCTGACAAGTGGCAGATGGAGTTCAACCCAGGTAAGTGTGAGGTGGTTCATTTTGGTAGGCCAAATATGATGGTAGAATGTAATATTAATGGTAAGATTCTTGGCAGTGTGGAGGATCGGAGGGATCTTGGGGTCTGAGTCCATAGGACACTCAAAGCTGCTATGCAGGTTGACTTTGTGGTTAAGAAAGCACCTGGTGCATTGGCCTTCATCAATCGTGGGATTGAGTTTAAGAGCCGAGAGGTAATATCATACCCCGTTTGGAGTACTGTGCTCAATTCTGGTCTCCTCACTATAGGAAGGACGTGGAAACCATAGAAAGGATGCAGAGGGGATTTACAAGGATATTGCCTGAATTGGAGAGCATGCCTTATGAGAATAGGTTGAGTGAACTCAGCCTTTTCTCCTTGGAGTGGCGGTGGATGAGAGGTGATTTGATAGAGTTATACAAGATAAAGAGAGGAATTGATCATGCGGATAGTCAGAGGCTTTTCCCCAGGGGAGAAATGGCCAGCACGAGAGGGCATAGTTTTAAGGTGCTTGGAAGAAGGTACAGAGGAGATGTCAGGGGTAAATTTTTTACACAGAGTGGTGAGTGGTCTGCTGGCGGTGTGGTGGAGGTAGAAATGATAGGGCTTTTTAAGAGATTCCTGGATGGCTACATAGAGCTTTGAAAAATGGAGGGCTATGAATAAGCCTAGGTAATTCTAAGATAGGGACATGTTCAGCACAGATTTGTGGGCCGAAGGGCCTGTACTATGCAGTTTTTTTAATGTTTCTACCTCTACCACTTCCAGTGACAGCAGTTCTATATAGCCAGCACCTTCAATGTGCATAAGCTTGCCCCTCGGGTCCCATTTAATTCCCTACCCTGGATAAAAGAATGTAACCATTCTGCTTCTCTTTTTTATAAATGTCTATCAGGCGCCCCTCCCTCAGTCCCATTCACTCCAGGGATAACAGTCCTAGCCTATTCTTTGTATAATTTAATCCCTCTGGTCCCAGTAATGTCCTGGTGAAGCTTTTATGTCTTTCCTCACTTTTTTCCTTTAGCGTGCACAGGGCAGAGAGTATCTGGACATGAAGGATGAACATCCTTTAGAGTTAAACCAACAAAAATCGATCTTGGTGGAGTGAAAATCCAGGTTACTATGGTGTAATCAGTGAAGTAGGGGTGAGAGGTGAAATGATCACCTTTTATTTTCATTTGTCCTAAGCTTAGTTGAAACTTGGCTAGATTCTAGCCTCCGGCAGACTCCCAATGCAATCAACATTACTATGTCTAACCTATTGGTCCTGTTGCAGAGTCTCACGTCAACCAACCTCCCTTCAATCAAGACTCCTCCCGCCTGGCCATTCTCTATTCCACAGCTATTGCCACACTGCATCTCAGTACAGGTGGCAATAATAAACCAGTTACACCACCAGCCATGCTTCTGCCTCCACTGAAGCTGCCCGACCTGTGGAGTTCTCCCTGCAGTTTTGTTTTAGCTCCACGTTCTTGCCTACCTCTGTCACATGACCAAGATGATCAGCATAGAGACAGGCTGAAGGGCCCATTTCTCCTCTGAACCTAGAAGGGATCGAAAATGTTCAGTGGGCATGGTTGGAAGAAAAATGGTGTTTGGGGAGGGGGTGAACAACTGTATCAAAGTCTTTTTTTTTAAAAAGGGAACTTTTGTATCGAAGTAATTAGCTGTTTGTTTTTCCAGAAGTGCCAGGCGTGGCTGTCTCGTTCTTCCAAAGATTGGATCTGATAACACTGGGCAGGTGGCTGAGCGGCTGCCATTGGCGAGGCTGCCCTTGCCATTGGAAGAGGCCAGCCGAGATGTGCGGAGGCGGCACAGACACAAGATCTTCATTGGAGACCAGCGAGTTCGTTGGAACTCTCTGAAAACGCGTCTCGAGGTGAGGAGTGACGAGGAAATGGCCAAGATTCTGCTGGATATGTAAGTCAAAGTATTGGTATTGGTTGGTTATTGTCATATGTACTGACATACAGTGAATAGCTTGTCTTGCCTAGCATGTAGGGATCAAATCATCACACAGTGGAGCAAGGTTTCAAAGGTACATTTAATGTATATAATATACGTCCTGAAATGCTTTTTCTTCACAACCATCCACGGAAAACAGAGGAATGCCCCCAAAGAATGAATGACAGTTAAATGTCCCTCCCAGCTCCCCTCCCTCCCGAGCATAAGTGGTAGCAAACAATAATCTCCACTCCTCCCACCAGGGGAAAAAAAGCATCAGCACTCGCCACCGAGCACTCAAGCATGAGCAAAGCAACAGTAAAGACACAGACTTGCAGTCCTCCAAAGACTACTTGTTCACTCGTGCTCTCTCTCTCTCCCTAATAAGAGAAAAAGAGGTGTCTGCATTTCACAGTGAGAGGGGAGACATAACAGACAACTCGCTAGCTAACGATGTTAAAAGTCCATTGCGTTACTTTTTCCGAGCTCTGTGCTCAGAGATCTTGGGTCTCTAGGCACATAGCCTTAGATCTTCCATCTCCCATGACACACCAATCTGCCTGGACACCGACCTTCGATCCGCCTGTCTCCAGAGCCACGAGATCTCGTCCCTCTGAAAGTGAGTGAAACTCTTAGGCCAAGCCCTTGGCGTGCCAAATAACGGCCAGTCATGAAATCCCGAGAGCGGGTCCCATTCCCGCAAAGAACCATAGTCAGCATGTAACTCCAGGTCAGGATCTTCAAAAGAACCCCGACAAGGAAAATAGAGATATTAAAGATGGAAATAGAGCAGTTTCCGAAGATGCAGGCAAAGGAGTCGTCGTTAGGTGCCATTAAACCTCCTTAAGCCCCTAAAACAGTATCTGAATGCAGAGTGAAGGTAACAGTTGCAGAGAAAGTGCAGTGGATAATAATGTGCAAGATCAAAAAGAGGAAATGAGCCATACAACATGGAAACAGGCCCTTTGGCCCATCTGACCAAGGTGCCCATCCAAGCTAGTCCCACTTTCCCACATTTGGTCTCTATCTTTGTAAAACCTCTCCTCTCCATGTATCTATCCAAGTACCTTTTAAAATATATGCTTGCTTGTTGATGCTTCTCAACCCTAGGTAAAAGACTGTGTGCATTGACCTTATCTATGCTGCTTGTGATTTTATACACTTCTATGAGGCCACCTTTTACTCTCCTATGCACTGGTGAATGAAGTCTGCTCAACCTCCTTCCAGAACTCATTGCCTTGAGTCCCAACAACATCCCCATAATTCACATGGAAATTAGCCATTCAGCCAGTCTACTCCATGCCAACCAGACACTCATCTACAGTCGTCCCATTTGCCTGTATTTAGCCATGCATCTCTAAACCTGTCTACCTGCATTGAAATTTAAAATGAAAATAGATTTCGAGATGTAGGTAATCAAGAGGTATAAAATCATACAACACAGAATCATAAAAGCCAAAGAGAGGTCATAAATGCAGCTAAAATTAGTGGGAAGTTTGAGGATTGGAAAGCTTGTAAAAAACAACAGAAGGCAACTGAAACATCATTAAAAATGAAATATGGAAGTAAGCTAGCCAATAAAATTAAAAAGAATAGCAAGAGTTTCTTCAGATGCATAAAGCGAGGCAAAAGTGGATATCGGACTGCTGGAAAATGATGCTGGAGAGATAGTAATGGGGGATGAACTGAATAAGTATTTTGCATCAGTCTTCACTGTGGAAGACACTAGCAGTATGGTGGAAATTCCAGGTGTGAGGAATCGTGAAGTGTGTGTAGTTACCATTACTAGGGAGAAGGTTCTTACGAAACTGAATAGTCTGAAGTTAGGTAAGTCACCTGGATCAGGTGATGTATACCCCAGGGATCTGAAAGAGGTGGCTCAGAGATTGTGGAGACATTGGTAATGATCTTTCATGAATCATTACATTCTGGAATGGTTCTGGAAGACTGAATAATTGCAAATGTCACTCCAGTCTTCAAGAAGGGAAAGAGGCAGAAGAAAGGAAATTATAGGCCAGCTAGTCTGCCCTCTTTTTGGGAAAATGGAGTCGATTGTTATGGATGTGGTTTCGAGGTACTTGGAGGCACATGATAAAATAGGCCGTAGTCAGCATGGTTTCCTCAAGGAAAATCTTGCCTGACAAATCTGTTGGAATTCTTTAAAGAAATAACAAGCAGGATAGATGAAAGAGATTCGGTTGATGTTGTGTACTTGGATTTTCAGAAGGCCTTTGACAAAGTGCCATATATGAAGCTGCTTAACAAGCTACGAGTCCATGGTATTACAGGAAAGCTTCTAGCATGGATAAAGCAGTGGCTGATTGGCAGGAGGCAAAGAGTGGGAATAAAGGGAGCCTTTTCTGCTTGGCTGCCAGTGACTAGTGGTCTGTATTGGGCCTGATACTTTAGTCTCGAGAGACCATGGATTTGTGCGTTGAAAAGTTTCCAGGCCACAGGCCTCGGCAGGTTTGTGTGGGAGAACGGCAGTTGTCCATGCTGCAAGTCTCCCCTCTCCACACCACTGATGTTGTTCAAGGGAAGGGCACTAGGGCTGATACAGCTTGGCACCGGTGTCGTCGCAGAGCAATGTGTGGTTAAGTGCCTTGCTCAAGGACACAACATGCTGCCTGAGCTGAGGCTCGAACTAGCGACCTTAAGATCACTAGACCAACACCTTAACCACTTGTCAGTGATCTGGATGATGGAGTTGATGGCTTTGTTGCAAAATTTGCAGATGATACGAAGATAGCTGGAGGGGCAGATAGTTTTGAGGAAGTAAAGAGGCTACAGAAAGACTTACACAGATTAGGAGACTGGACAACAAAGTAGCAGATGGAATACAGTGTTGGGAAGTGTTTGGTCATGCACTTTGGTAGAAGAAATGAGAGGGTTGACTACTTTCTAAATGGAAAGAAAATACAAACAACTGAAGTGCAGAAGAACTTGGGAGTTCTCGTGCGGGATCCCCTAAAGGTTAATTTGCAGGCTGAGTCCGGAGGAAGGCAAATGTGATGTTGGCATTCATTTCAAGAGGGCTAGAATATAAAAGCAAGGATGTAATTTTGAAACTTTATAAAGCACTGGTGGAGCCTCTCTTGAGAGCAGTTCTGGGCTCCTTATCTTAGAAGGGATATGCTAAACTGGAAAGGTTTAAAGGAGGTTGATGAAAATGATTCCAGGATTGAGTGGCTTGTCATGAAGAAAGTTTGATAGCCTTTGGCCCGTATTCACTGGGATTCAGAAGAATGAAGAGTCACCTCATTGAACCCTATCTATTGGTGAAAGGACCTGAGAGAGTGAATGTGGAGTAAAAGCATTTCTGGATGTATATTGTATACATTTCTCTGACATTAAATGTACCTTTGAAACATTTGAAAGGATGTTTCCTATGGTGGGAGAGTCTAAGACCAGAGGACACAGCCTCAGAATAGAGAGACATCCTTTTAGGATCAAGATGATGAGGAATTTCTTTAGCCAGAGAGTGGTGAATCTGTGGAATTTGTTGACACAGACAGCTGTGGAAGCCAAGTCTTTATATTTAAGACAAAGGCTGATTGATTCTTGATTGGTCAGGGCATGAAGGGATATGGGGGGGGGGGGGGAAGAGGCAGGAGATTGTGGTTGAGAGGAAAAATGGATCAGCCATGATTAAATGGTGGAGCAGACTCAATGGGCTAAATGGCCTAATTCTATATCTTATGAGAACAGGCCCTATGGCCCAATTGGTCCAGAATGTCCAAGACCAGCATGTGGCCCATATTCCCTCTAAACCTCGTCTATCCATGTATCTGTATGATGTTTTATAGAAGTTGTTATTGTACCTTGAGAATGTAGATATTAAGAAAGAGGATGTGCTGGAGCTTTTGGAAAGCATCAAGTTGGATAAGTCATCGGGGCCGGATGGGATGTACCCCGAGCTACTGTGGGAAGTGAGGGAGGAGAGATTGCTGAGCCTCTGACAATGATCTTTGCATCTTCAGTGAGGAGGGAGAGGTTCCAAAGAATTGGAGGGTTGCGGATATTGTTTTCTTATTCAAGAAAGGGAGTAGGGATAGCCCAGGAAATTACAGGCCAGTGAGTTTTACTTCAGTGGTTGATACGTTGGTGGAGAAGATCCTGAGAGTCAGGATTTATGAACATTTGGAGAGGTATAATATGATTAGGAATAGTCAGTATGGCTTTGTCAAAGGCAGGTCATGCCTTACGAGCCTGATTGAATTTTTTGAGGATGTAACGAAACACATTGATGAAGGTAGAGTCGTAGATGTAGTGTATATGGATTTTAGCAAGGCATTTGTTAAGATACCCCATGCAAAGCTTATTGAGAAAGTAAGGAGACATGAGATCCAAGGGGACATTGCTTTGTGGATCCAGAACTGGCTTGCCCACAGAAGGCAAAGAGTGGTTGTAGACGGGTCATATTCTGCATGGAAGCCGGTGACTAGTAATGTGCCTCAAGGATCAATTCTGGGACCCTTACTCTTTGTGAGTTTTAACAATGACCAGGATGAGGAAGTGGAGGGATGGGTCAGTAAATTTGCTGATGACACAAAGTTTGGGGGTGTTGTGGATAGTGTGGAGGGCTGTCAGAGGTTACAACAGGACATTGATAGGGTGCAAAACTGGGCTGAGAAGTGGCAGATGGAGTCCAATCCAGATAAGTTTGAGAGGTGGTTCATTTTAGTAGGTCAAGTATGATGGCGGAATATAGTATTAATGGTAAGATTCTTGGCAGTGTGGAGGATCAGAGGAATCTTGGGGTCTGAGTCCATAGGATACTCAGATCTGCTACACAGGTTGATTGTGGTTAAGAAGGCATATGGTGCATTGGCTTTCATCAATCGTGGGATTGAGTTTAAGAGCCGAGAGGTAATGTTGCAGCTATATAGGACCCTGGTCAGTCCCCACTTGGAGTACTGTGCTCAGTTCTGGTCGCCTCACTACAGGAAGGACATGGAAACCATAGAAAGGATACAGAGGAGTTTAACAAGGATGTTGCCTGGATTGGGGAACATGCCTTATGGGAATATGTTGAGTGAACTCGGCTTTTTCTCCTTGTAGCGACGGAGAACGAGAGATGTCTTAATAGAGGTGTACAAGATAATGAGAGGCATTGATCATGTGGATAGTCAGAGGCTTTTCCCCAGGGCTGAAATGGTTAGCACAAGAGGGCATAGTTTTAAGGTGCTTGGAAGTAGGTACAGAGGAGATGCTTTTTATGCATAGAGTTGTGACTGCATGGAATGGGCTGCTGGCGGCAGTGGTGGAAACAGAAACGAAGGAGTCTTTTAAGAGAGTCCTGGATGGCTACATGGAGCTTAGAAGAATAGAGGGCTGTGGGTAAAGCCTTGGTAGTTCTAAGGTAGGGACATGTTTGGCACCGCTTTGTGGGCCGAAGGGCTTGTATTGTGATGTATGTTTTCTCTGTTTCTATGTTTACCTGCTTCGACCACTTCCTCTGACAGCTTATTCTACATGCATATCACCCTCTGTGTAAAAATAAATGGATTGATCCTTCAATTTGTACTAAATCTTTCCCCTCTCTCCCTTTCACCTTTAAACCTATGTCCTTTAGTTCTTGATACGTGAAACACCGAGAAAAGACTGGGTACACTCATACCCTCTGCCCCTCATGAGTTTGTACACCTCTATAAGGCCACCTCAATCTTTGTCCTCCTCCAGAAGGCAGTGAGGTTATTTACCCATGGCTGGTTCATGAGCCTGTGCCCGAAAGGAGTTTAGTTTTCGTCTGTCGCCAGCGAGGAGGTACTACATGAGGCTTGCTGTTGGAGAGACTTACATATTCAGCTCTCCTTGTTGCACAACTGCTAGCCAGTGGTGGAAGGAAGTCATAGCGTCAAACACTACCCACTACACTACCACACTGGACATGTTGCAACAAAAATTTTACGTACAGCAATGTGAAATGAGCTTCCAGAGGAAATGCCCACATTTGCAGCAGAGTGCTGCCTCCCTCATCTAATTTTGCCTGTCTCATCTAATTTCACGCAATTGTTTATATGCTCACCGTCTCCAGTGGGTTAGGAGCTAACTTGTATTTCTTTAACTTTCTAGCTTTATAGAAAATCAGATGAATCAGCCAGGGCCGAGCTGTGATTTCCTGGAGGCTGCTCCTGACGAGAGAGTAGCTATCACTTGCGATACAGTCACAGGTTTGTATTTCCTTCTGGGCCTTTGAAGTGCATGGGTTATAGGTCACATGAGAAAAAGAAATAGAGAGGAAAGGCAGATGGTAGAACTGCTGCCCCTCAGTGCCAGAGACAGTTCAGTCCTGACCTGTGGTTTATAAGTAACTGTGTGGGTTTCCCCTGCATGCTCTGGTTTTCTTCCAATTCCCAATGACGTGTTTGTTGGTGGATGAATTGGTTGCTGGAAGTTCTCCCCAAGTGTGTGGGTGAACGGAGTAAATCTGAACATGGGTAAAATAAAAAACTGCTTATGCAGGATTGGTGTAAATGGGTGATGGTTGATGCCGACTTGATGGTCCAAAGAGCTCATCGTGCTGTGTAACTCAAAATCCAGACAATGCAAGCAGTATTTGAGAGCTCTCTTGACTTAAATAGGTAACACACAAAACACAGGTCAGGCAGTATCTGTGGAGGGAAGTGAACAGTTGACTGTTGGGTCAAGACATACCTGTCTTGATGACCTGGTGAGATTTGACCCACTTGTGGTTGATTCTCAGTGAGCCTGGTATCGTTTAAACATCTCTCAATAACCTAGAAGGACATGGGTGGGTGGTGGGTTGGGTGTAACACTGATGACCATTAATAAATGTGACTTTGTTTTAGTGTTCTTTATAAGGGTCAGTAATCTGTCCAGAGTCTTTCTTCTGCGTCCAACTGAAACTTACAAGAAACTTCTGGTGGTGACTGTTAGCTATTTCGTGTGTCACCATCACTTAAACACCTGACTTGTCCAGAACCTGTTCCACCCAACATTGTCCAGTGCTGGAAGGTGTAGTTGGAGGGACACCATGAGCTGGAGGCCTGTTTCTGTGCTGTATAAGTACTGAATTTTTTTGGCGGCTTTGCAAAATAAAGTAGGTTTCGATAGAATGTTTGTAAGTATGAAGTGTTGCCAGCGTCATAGGGTTAATTAGCATAGAAACTGGCCCTTTGCGTCAGGAGTGTCTTAATATATGAGGAGAATGTATCTGCGCCTGTACCTGTAGATTTCAGAAGGAATGAATGGGGGGTGGAGGAGGGGTGTGATGGAGAGAATCTTATTGAAATCTTCCGGATATTGAAAGGTGTACGTAGACTTGACACGGGGAGGATGTATGCAGTAGTGGGAAAGTCTACGACAAGAGAAACAGCTTCAGACTAAAGTGGTATCCCTTTAAAATTGAGAGGAGGATGAATTTCTTCAGCTAGAGGGTGGTAAATCTGTTGCCACAGAGTACTTTAGAGGCCAAGTCTCCGAGTGTAACGCAGAGATTAATAGGTTGTTGACTGGTAACGCGGTTAAGGGTCATGGGGAGATGGCGGGAGAATGAGGGTTGATAAAATCAGCCTTAATTGAGTGGTGGAGAAGATGCGGGGGTTGGGGGGGGGGTGAATGTCCTAATTCTCCTCCAGTATCTTACAGTCTTATAGACCCTGTGTTGACTATCAATCACCGATTTTACATCAATCCCACATTAATCGAAATTTATTCTCCCCTCTTTCCCAGTTTCTACCACAAACTAAGGTCAACTTTAAATTGCCAACCCTTTGTGTGAATGAACCATGCTGAAATAATCTCCTGGTAAAATTTTTACAGATATCCATGACTCAGAAAATAAGTTAAAAATAGGTAAATAACTGTGGTGACCACATCTCCACAATGTTATAATATCAGCATAAAAAGCACATAAGACTGATGAGAGTGATCACTAAAAATAGAGAAGGTAAACTAATTCTGCTATCCGTAGGATGGACATGTGTACTTAATGTCAGCCTTGAATTTAATAATAATTTAAGGAAGCTCAGGCTTGTGTGGGGGTGTATACAAGCTGGGGATAGCCCGTAACCACATTTTACAATGGATATACTTTATATGGAATAGTGCTTTTGTACAGAAAGGTATGTAATTGGAACGGATTTAAACCAAATTGCTCTGTTGAGCACAGAGCAGTAGCAGTGTAGGAAATTTTGTGCACAAAGCTGTCTTGAAGGATGCTACTTTCCAACTGTGCTCCAGAATCTTTATACTGCTGCCGAGGGTCTTTGGGGTACCTTGTGGTGAAGAAGATTTCCTCATGTAAGTACCAGATCCCAGGTCTCATGATTTTTTTTTTGTTGTTTGGCCATTCTTCCCAGAACAAGATGATTTGGACAGCTTCCCCTCGTTGTCTCAGTCAGCAGGCTCGGAATCGACAGTCACCCTGTCACATCCCAGCAGGTACGGTACTTTATTCCTCAATATGTGAATATCATAGGTTATTGTTGATCCCAAATTTCCCTTGAGAAGGTTGGGGTGCACTGTCGTCTCAATCTGCGACAATCCTTCCCACAAAGGTACTGTTGAGCAGGGGTTTCGAGCAGGAGAGGGGTCCTGCAGGTTGTGGTTTCCTTCTAGGATCTCAGAACAACCAAAAAAAATCAATGTAGGTATGAGGTTTGAGTTGGCAACGATCTGTGGAAATCTCTGCCCAGGGAAGCAATAGAAGCTGCTCTAGATGTATTTAAGACACAGCTAGATAGATCTTTGCATATGGGAAATCAAGGGCTATGGAGAGATTAGCAGATAGGTGGAGCTGTTTCCACACCTAGACTAGCCACAATCTTACTGAAGGAGCAGGCTTGACAGACCACATAGCCAATTCCTGCTCCTATTACTTATGTTCTTATGACAGATTGGTGTGTTTCAGTGAAAGGAAATTTATGTTTGAGGGATAAAGACGAACTGAAAATCTATATATTCCTTTAATTTTGGTTCATAGAGCAGTACAGGGGCAGGTCCTATAGCCCCAAATGTCTGCTTTAGACATGGTACTGAATTAAACAAAATCTCTTCTGCCTACACATAACCCATTCCCTGCAAATACATGCATATGTCACCCTCTTAAACATCTCATCTGTATCTGCTTCCACCCTGGCAGCTCCACCACTGTGAAATATTTTTTTTTAAAAATGCCCTGCACAATTCTTACAGACTTTCCTCCTCCCTTAAATGCAGCATCCTACTGTTTGACGTAACCTGGGACAAGATCTGATTCTCCACCCATTGTATGCCGGTCATACTTCTATCAGACACATAGACATAAAAGAAAAATACATGAGCAGGCAAGACAGTGAAGGTTTGAATTAGATTTAAAGAGGAATCACGAAGTTCTACAACTTGGAAATAGGTCCTTCACTCCAACTTGTTCATGCTGACCAAGATGTTTGTTTGGAGCTAGTTCCTTATCTCCTTTTTTGGACCATATCCCTCCAAATCTTACAAACATCATTGGACTCTGGCATAGTGCCAGAGGACTGGAGAATTGCAAAAGTTGCTCCACTCTTTTTAAGAAAGTCGGACAGCAGAAAGGAAAGTATAGACCAGTTAGCCTGATCTCAGTGGTTGGGAAGATGTTGCAGTTAATTATTAAGGATGAGTTTATGGAGTACTTGGTGACCTGGGGTAAGATAGGACAAAAATCAGCATGGTTTCCTTAAAAGAAAACCTGTTGGAATTCTTTAAGGAGGTTACAAGTAGGATATATAAAGGGGATGCAGTGGATGTTGTATATTTGGACTTTCAGAAGGCATTTGACAAGGTGCCGCACATGAGGCTGCTTACCAAGTTAAGCTCATGGGATTACAGGAAAGTTACTGGCATGGCTAGAACATTGGCTGATTTTTAGGAGGCAGCGAGTGGAAATAAAATAATCCATTTCTGGTTGGTTGCCAGTGATAGTGGTGTTTCTTAGGGACCAGTGTTGAGACTGCTTTTTATGCTGTATATTAGTGGTCACTAACCTTTTTAAGCCCAAGATCCCCCTACCTTGGCTTTAGTGAAAGGCAAGATCGACCTACTAAACCGTTTAGAATAAAAGCAGTTCAGATTGTACTTCCAACTTGAGGCCCTTTATTTGGGCTAATTGTATTTTAACTACATAAAATACTTTTGTCAAACTTCCAAATTAATTTAACCAAGAAAACACTGTAACTGGCATATCAAACAGGCCATAGTGGCATCGAGCTCATCCAGTAACGCCTTGAATAATCGGTGCTGAAGCGCTTTTGCTCGATTCAAATTCATGAGTTTGACCACCAGTGTAATTACATGAGAAAAGTCCATGACCTTCCCAGCCAAGGCCTGGCTGATGAATCACACAGTGATAATCCAGAAAGTTGGGAAAATCAGGGTTATTACGGCACAGTGCTATAAAAACCAACGCGCACACCGTGCATTTCTGGGGCCCCGTCAGTAGCAATTGCCACCAGTTTATGAATGGGGATGTTATTTTCACAAACTTTTTTTAAACTCGTTGTAAATATCCTCACCTCTTGTTCTCTCCTTTAAGTGCAAAAGAGTGAGGAAGTCCTCCTTTGTTGTAAAATCCTGCAAAGCCATTCTGACAAATACAACAAGCTGAGCTGTTTGCATTACATCCAGGGTTCATCAAGCTGTCGTGAAAAATATTTGGATGGACTTTAAAACTTGACATCATTAGCTGGGAAAGCGCTTGTGTCATTACAAAATATTCACTGAGTTAAACAAGGAATTCTGTTGAAAAGTCTACAGGAGTTTGTTTTAGGATGTAAACTGGTGTAATGGGTAAAGGGCAACACACACAAAATGCTGGAGGAAGTCAGCAGGCCAGGCAGCAACTACGGAAAAGAGTAAAGTCAACATTTCGGGCTGAGACCCTTCATCAGGACTCGGCCCGTAACACAGAATCTACTCTTTTTATATATACAGATGCCTCCTGGCGTGCTGAGGTTTATCATACTAAAGCTTAATTCAAGAGTCTAATACCAACAAATTTCACATCAGGTCAAGCAGTGATACTAATTCTGATTCTGAACAGTGGGATGGAACAAGGGATATAGAATCATACAGCAAGGAAACGGGTTGTTTAGCACAGCTGGTTGATGCTGACCGTGATGCCCACTGGCCAGCATTTAAAACCTTCCCTCTCCATGTACCGGAATAAAAAAGGTTGTGAAGGTTATGGACCAATCACTGGCAGCATCTTTTAAATGTTGTCCTTGTACCTGCCTCAACCACTTCCTCTGGCAGCTCATTCCTCATACATACTACACTGTGTCTAAAAGAAAAAGTTGCTCTTCAAGTCCCTATTAAATCTTTCTCCTCCCACCTTAAGCCTATGCCCCCTTGTTCTTGATTGCCTAATTCTGGGAAATGGTGCATTCATCCTAATAAGGCCCTCATGATTTGATATGAGGTGAGAATTTGAATGTTACTGAAATGGAGGATCAGTCTGTATCAAACTGTAATGAATATTGGAACAGGTCTGGAGGACTAAATATCCTGAGACTACTTTGTATGTCTTATTTTTTGAAGCCATGAATTCAGGATATGGTGTGCGTGTAGGCTAGGTGAAGAACTAGAATGCATTTTGTAGTCAATTCACGTGCCAGTAGATTAGGGCTGCAGATAAGACTGCTTTGTATGAGATGGGTTCAGCTTCTTGAGTATTGTTAGATTTGTTGGAGCTGTCCTCATGCAGGTAAATGGAAAATTATTCCAGCACATTTGTAACATCTGCCTTGAGATGTTAGCAGGTGAGTCACTCGCTGCAGAACAATCAGCCTCTTGCTCTGCTGGTGTATTTATGCCATTGATCTGGTTAAGTTTCGGTGATAATTCTCAGGGTGTTGCTGGTGGGCGCTCAGCAATCAAATGGGAAGGGTCGAATCACAAACCAGAGAAAATCTGCAGATGCTGGAAATCCAAACAACACACACAGAATGCTGGAGTCTGGTCCTGATGAGGGGCCCTGGTGCGAAACGTCGACTGTACTAATTTTTGCAGATGCTGCCTGACCTGCTGAGTTCCCCTAGCGTTTTGTGTGTGTTGAATGGGAAGGGTAGTTGGTTAGAGTGTATCTTATTTAGGATCTTAATGCTTGGTAATTCTGTGGTATAGGTGTTTCCTGAATGCAGTCCAGACCCTGCTACACACAGGCACGGACTGCTTCATTTACCGAGGCGGTGAACAGAATGCAACTTAGTGCAATCTTCAGTGAGACTCGGGTTCTTTTGCCGAGTTCAAATTTATTGTCATTAACATACTTATCCAAGGTATAAATGTAACAAAAGCTTGCTTTTTGCAGCAGTAGTACAGTACATGACGGATATGACAAAAATAAGGTAACAAACTTCAATTTACATAAATTGTGTATAATTTCCGTGACAAAATATAGATAGAAACATTAGTGCAAGTTGAGAGATAGAGGAGAGATGTAATCTGAGGCAGTGTTTGGGAGATTCAGGTCAGTTCAATGGCGTTGGGGAAGAATGTGTTGTTGAACCTTAAGGTTTTGAGTCTCCAGGCTCCTGTACCTCCTGCCTAATGGTGGTAATGAGAAGAAGAGCTTAACCAGATGGTAAGGGATCTTAATTATGGGACTGTAATATATTGAGATATCATCTCTTGTAGATACTCTTGATGGGAGAGCCATACCTGTGATGAAACTGGCTGAGTCAGTTTTTACGCTTTTTAGCCCCAGGCATTAAAGTGCATTAGAGCTTCCATGCCAAATAAAACCAGATAGAATGCTTTCCGTTGTACTTCTGCAGAAGTTTGTCTGAGTCTTCGGTGACCTGCTGGATCTCGTTAAACTTCTAAGAAAATAAAGATGTTGCTGCACCTTCTTTGTGGTTTTGTCTGTCCAGTGCTGCTTCCTCTCCCCACCCCCACCCCCATTTCTGACCTTGTGACAGAAGGAAGCTGGTAGAGAAAAGATGTTTGGGTCAAAACTTTGCCCCGAGGAACTCCTGGGGTGGAATGTTTGACCTCCAGCAACCACAATAATCTGCTTTTGTATGAGATTTGACTCCCAACTGCCATTTTCCCGTGTGGTGTATTTTCAGGCTTTGGCATCTTTGCCCAGTGGAAGGGAGGGGAAGAGGAAATGTCTCAGTTGGGTGAAGAGTTTGATTATGTTGGCTGCTTTCCTGAGGCAGTGGGAAGTGCAGAGAGAGTCCATGGAAGTAAGACTGGTTTGTGTGATTGACCAGTTGCTAGTTTGCATACTCACCCGATGTTAAATCATTGGGATTTCTGGAGAGTGGATTATTAGAGTTTTACTCTACCTGGGCATTTTTCCACAATGTTGTGGGTCAATGAAGAGATGTGCATGTAAGCATTCTCCTTCTTGAGTATCTGTGCCCTGCTGTAAACCCCTGTCCCTCCGTTGCTGTCTCTCACACAACAGCACGTATCCAGTGACTCTGTTTCTTAATGTGATGCTCTCTTCCATTCCAGCATCGACAGTTTTGAGGAGGATGCTGACGCCGACCTCTTCAGCGGCACAGACTCTCCGTCAGGGAGCAGCAACAGACTTCCGGCCGCAGCACACAGAAGAGCCAGAGCCCTGCTCGCTAATCACGAGACGCGGTCAGAGAAAGAGGAGGGAGAATGGGAGCTGGGCAGCAAGAACCACAAGTTCAAACGCTGTACATTCAGCAGCAAAGTATCGGATCAAAGGAATAACGAGATGGAATTGATAGACTCTTCAAACGCGTGAGTAATGTTGCCTGGTCTTCCCTTTCCCCCTCTTCCGGATGAAACCACCACCGAACACTGAGCTGGTAGAGAGCAACTCACTCGCTCGCTTTGATTGGTATATTGTTACTGTCTTAAAACCAGGTTTAATATCACTGACATGTAGCAGCTATACCAAAGTACTATGAAAAACTTCTAAATTCCATCCATACAGATCATTTCATCATATTGAGGTAATACAAAGGAAAAGCAATGACAGAAAAAGTTCAGGGCAAGCCTAGGAAAAGATGCAAGGTTATAATGAGATAGATTGTGAGGTCAAGAGTCCATTTTATCATATAAGGAGATCATTCAACAGTCTTACCACCTTCTTTAACAGAAGCTGTTCTTGAGCCTGGTGGTATGTACTTTCAGCCTTTTATATCTTCTGCTCAATGGGAGGGTGGACATGCTAAGCTGAGTGCAGCTTTGCTCACTTGCCCAGGTACACTGCTTGGTCTAATCCTTAGATCAACTACTACCCTGTTTCATTATCTAGTGGTTTGCTTTTCTGTTGCTTGTCTTAGTTTAATCTCGGGTTTTGTTTGCTCCTGCAGATTCCTTTCCAGCCCCACGTTCCCCAGTGACTCCACACAGTCCGTTTGTGTGTCTCTGAGCTTCGGTCGGTATTGTCTCCCTCTATGTTTGTCGGCGTGTGACCCCTGTATGCAGTCAGACTGCATTTAGTAATATTTTTCATTGATCTTTTCACTTTATTTTGGGTCTAGCCAAGGGCAGCATTCATCATTCATCCCTGTACTGGTAATTAAACATAGCATACAATAAAACCCAGTAGACAATGACTTAACTAATAGCCGAATACTGGAAATAAATTAAGAGTCACTGCAACGTTTCTTCTATTTACTTACTTTCATGACCCTTTTAAGTTCCACAACTTTGAACAGTCATCTGGACTGCCAGTCCGGATAAGAGATCTCAGCCTAAAACTTTTACTGTCCGTTTTCCTCCACAGATACTGCCTGACCTGCCGAGTTCACCCAGCAGTCTTATTTTAGACTGTAAGACATAAGGAGCAGAATTAGGCCATTCAGCCCTTTGGGCTCTGTCATTCCATCATGGCTAACTTCTTATCCCTTTCAACCTCTTTTCACCTGCCTTCTCCCCATAACCTTTGACGCCCCGACTAATCAAGAACCTATCAGCCTCCAATTTATACCCAATGACTTGGCCTCCACAGCCCCCGTGTGGCAGTGAATTCCACAGATTCAGTACCTACTGGCTAAAGAAATTCCCCCCTCATCTGTTTTGCAAATGGGTATCCCTCTAGTCTGAGGCTGTACCCGCTGGTCCTAGACTCACCCACTATAGAAAACATCCTCCCTGCATCCCCTCTATCCAGACTTTTCAATATTCGATAGGTTTCAGTGAGATTGACCCTCATTCTTCTAAACTCCAGCGAGTAGAGGCCCAGAGCCATCAAACGCTTCTCAAATATTAACCCTTTCATTCCTGTAATATATCTTGTGAACTTCCTCTGGACCATCTCCCTTGGCAGTATACCTTTCAGATAAGGGGTCCAAACTGCTCATAATACTCCAAGTGTGACCTCACTAGTGCCTTAAAAAGCCTCACCATTACGTCCTTGCTGTTATATTCTAGTCCTCTCAAAAAGAATGCTAACATTGCATTTGCCTTTTTACCACTTTATTAGTCTACAAGGTAACCTTCAGGGAATCCTACACAAGGATTTCCAACTCCCTTTGCACCTCTGATTTTTGAGTGTTCTCTGTGTTTAGAAAATGGTCTGTCCCTTTATTCCTTCTACCAAAGTGCGTGACTATATACTTTCCCACACTATGTTCCATCTGCCACTGCTTTGCCCATTCTACCAATCTGTCCATCTGCAGACTTGCTGCTTCCTCAACACCTCTTAACCCCCCCCCCCCCACCTATCTTTGTATCATCTCTGAACTTTGCAACAAAGAGGTCAGTTCCGATATTCAAATCATTTACATATAACGTGCAAAGAAACAGTCACAGCATCGACCTCGGTAGAACGCCACTAGTCATCAGAGGACAGCCAGAAAAGGTCCCCTTTATTCCCACTCTTCCTATCTTCTATATATGCTGGTATCTTTCCTGTAGTACCATTGGGCTCTAAGCTTGTTTAGCAGCCTCATGTGCGGCACCTTGTCAAAGGTCTTCTGCAAATGCAAGTAAACCACATCCTTTGTGTATCCTGCCCTGTTATTTCCTCCAAGAATTCCAATGGATTTGTCAGGTAAGATTTCCCCTGAAGGAAGTCCTGTTGTCTTATTTTAAGTGCCCAGAAACCTCATCTTTTTGGATGGATCCAACATTTTCCAGCCTCTAAAATCAGGCTATAATTTCCTTTCTCCTGCCTGCCTCCCTTCTTAAAGAATGGAGTGACACTTGCAATTTTCTAGTCTTCCAGAACCATTCCAGAATCTCAGCAGGCCAGGCAGCGTCTATGGAAGAAAGTACACTTAACATTTCGGGCCAAAACCCTTCAGCAGGACTGGAGAAAAAAAAGCTGAGGAGTAGATCGAAAAGGTGGGGGGGGAGGTGTGAAAAAAATCACAAGGTGATAAACCTGGTAGGGGAGGGATGAAGAGTAAAGGGCTGAGAAGTTGATTGGTGACAGAGACAGAGGGCAATGGAAGAAAGACAAAGGGGGAGGAGCACCAGAGAGAGATGACGAGTGGGCAAGGAGATAGGGTGAGAGAGGGAAAGGGGGATGGGAAATGGTGAAGGGGGAGAGGTGGGGAACATACTGGAAGTTTAAGAAATGAACGTTCATGCCTTTAGGTTGGAGGCTACCCAAATGTTATACAAGGTGTTGCTCTTCCAACCTAAGTGTGGCCTTATGGCCTTATGACGATAGCGGAGAAGGCCATGGATGGGCATATTGGAATGGGAATAGGAAGTGGAATTAAAATGGGTGGCTACTAGGAGATCCTGCTTGTACTGCTGGACGCGGCGTAGAGGCTAAGCGAAGCACTCTCCCAATCTACGTCGGTTATCACCAATATACAGGAGGCCACACTGGGAGCACCGAACACAGTAAGTGACTCCAACAGACTTACAGGTGAAGTATCGCCTCAGCTGGAAGGACTTTTTAGGGTCCTGAATGGTAGTGAGGGAGAAGGTGTAGGGGCAGGTGTGGCACCTGTTCCACTTGCAAGGATTAGTGCCAGGAGGGAGATTAGTGGAGAGGGACAAATGGACAAGGGAGTCACGTAGGGAGCGATTCCTGCAGAAAGCAGAAAGTGGGCAGGAGGGAAAGATGTGCTTGGTGGTGGGATCCTGTTAGAGGTGGTGGAAGTTTTGGAGAATTATGTGCTGGATGTGGAGGCTGGTGGGGTGCTAGGTGAGGACAAGACGAACCCTATCCCTGGTGGGAAGATGAGGCCACCATCAATGCTACCCTCAACCATACACCATCAACACTGCTCTCAAATGCATCTCTTTCATGTACGTCTGCTCTTACCCCATCTTCCTGCCACCCTACCAGGGACAGAGTTCCTCTTGTCCTCACCAGCCTCCACGTCCAGCACATAATTCTCCGAAACTGATGCCACCTCCGATGCGATTTCCCCCCCCCCCCACACTTTCTGCTTTCCACAGGGATTGCTCCCTACGTGCCTCCCTTGTCCATTCGGCCTTCCCCACAGATCTCACTCCGAGCAGTTACCCTTGCAAGCAGAACAAGTGCTACACCTGCTCCTACACCTCCTCCCTCACTACCATTCGGGGCCCTAAACAGTCCTTCCAGGTGAAGCAACACTTCACCTGTGAGACTGTTGGGGTCATTTACTGTGTTCGGTGCTCTCAGTGTGGCCTCCTGTATTTCAGTAAGACCCGACGTAGATTGGGAGTCTGCTTCACCAAGCATTTACATTCCGACTGCCAGAGCAAGCGTGATCACCCAGTGGCCGTCCATTTTAATTCTACTTCCCATTCCCGTTCCGATATGTCCATTCATGGCCTCCTCCACTGCTGTGAAGAAGCCACACTTAGGTTAGAGAAACAACATCTTGTATTTCATTTGGGTAGCCTCCAAGCTGATGGCATGAACATTGATTTCTCAAACTTCTGGCAATGCCCCCCATACCCCCCCTCACCATTTCCCACCCCCTTTTCCTCTCTCACCTTATCTCCTTGTCCACCCACCACCTCCCTCTGGTGCTCCTCCCCCTTTTCCTTTTTTCCATGGCCTGGCTCTTTCACCATTCAACTTCCAAACTCTACTTTATCCCTCCCCCTTCAGGTTTTACCTTGTGTTTCTCTCACCCCTCCCCCCCTTTCAAATCTACTCCTAGTGTTTTGTCTCCAGTCCTGCCGAAAGGTTTTGGCCCGAAACGTCAATTGTACTTTTTTCCATAGTTGCTGTGTGGCCTTTTGTGTGTGTTGCTCGGAATTCCAGCATTGGCAGATTTTCTCTTGTTTGCCATTCCAGAATCGGGTGATTCTTGATAGAGAATTACTAATGCCTCCACAATCTCTTTAGGCACCTCTTTCAGAACCCTGGAGTGTACACCATCTGGTCCAGGTGATTTCTCTAGTTTCAGACCTTTTATCTTCCCAAGCACATTCTCGTTAATAATTACAACTGCACTCACTTCTGGTCCCTAACGGTCTTTGTAGTGTCTTCCATAGTGAAGACTGACCCACAATACTAAATTCCTCTGCCATTTCATTGTCCCCATTACTCCCTCTCCAGAGTTATTTTCTTGTGGTCTGATGTCCACTCTCACCTCTTTTATTGTATATATTTTCACGGTAACTCCTTACCAGGCAAGCCTCTCTTCCTGTTTGAATTTTCTAGACTTACCAAGGAGCCGGAGCGGCAACACTCTCTTGATAGGGAAATTATTGCTGTCTGCATCGGGGAAGGGGGTGTCCCAACCTGTGCTACAATCAAGAAAGGTAGGAGTTTAAAATGGGGTCATGCAATGCATTACTCATGGCCACGGTCAAGATTTGGGATATGTCTAAATAAAAGGGGCCAGTGTTGATTCAGTGACAGGTTTGACACTCCTTTTATTTTGTGCCAGCTCCTTGAAAGAGGAGTGAGGAAATTGTTACAGCTTTATACAACTCTGGTTGGGTTACATCTGGATAATTGTATTCAGTTCTGGTCTCCCCATTATAGGAAGGATGTTGAAGCTTTGCTGAGGGTGCATTGAAATTCATCAGGATGCTGCCTGGATCAGATGGCAGAGTTTATAAGGAGAGGCTGGGCAAACTTGGGCTGTTTTCCCTGAATCAGTGGAGGCTGAGGGGAGACCTGACAGAAGTTCATAAAATTATGAGAGGCAAAGACAAACAACTGGAATCTTACTTGCCAGGATCTAAATGTCAAACACTAAAGCGGACAAGTTCATACGAGATGTGTGGGGCAGGTTTATTGGTGGGTGCCTGGAATGTGCTGCCGTGTGTGGTGGTGGAGTCTGATATGACAGAGGTCGAATAAACTCTTCTCAGGCTATCATCCTGGCACAGGTGTTGAGTTTAACTGATGTTTCAATGACAAGCTCTGCCATTTTCATGGGGGATATGATAGAGGTGCTTAAGAGGCTCATGGATCGGTACATAACTATTCCGAGAATGGACAGATATGGACATTGTGGCAGCAGAAGGGATTAGTTTAATTAGGGATATATCTTAATTAGTTTGGTACAGAATTGTGGACCAAAGGCCCTGTGTCTGTGTTGCACTGTTCAGTTAAACAGCCAATTGATATCTTTACTCCCCAAGATACTTTCCCATCTATTTGATTGGGATCTTGTTGTTTTGTGAATGGTGTCCATAGTGTGCTGATGCAACCTGGGACACTGTAGCTCAGGGAGTGGAAGCTGAGCATCAGGACAGGTTTCCCTGTGGATGCATCCATGTGGAATAAACTTCTTTGTTGTCCTTGTCTTCCTGCAGAGCAAGAGGAGCTGTACAGTCTGCCTTCGCCAGCAGCGTCTGCCTTCTCCGGGACCACAGTGACCCTGTCACATCCGAGCAGGTGCGGGGACTGCTTTAACCAGCTGGTCATGGGGCTCGGTAAATGCTAATGGGTGCCCAGGATGAACATGTAATTATCCAACAAATAAATCGTGAGAGATGGTACATATTGGGCAGAACAAGGAAAGGCAAAGCATAGACACAAGAGATCAGCACACACAAAATGCTGGAGGAACTCATCAGGTCAGGCAGCATCTATGGAGGGGAATTGGCAGTTGTTGTAATGTGCTGAGCTGGGAAGGAAGGGGACAGAAGCCAGAATAAGAGGAAGGGTGGATGTGAACGAATAGAGCTGGAATGTCTCAGTGAAGATGGGCAAAGTCTAGGCGAGCAGTAGTGATAGGGGATCCTATAGTAAGGGGTACAAATTGGTGTTTCTGTGGCCACAATCAAGACTCCGGGCAGGTGTGCTGCTTCTCTGGTGCCAGAGCCGAGTATGTCTTAGTGGGCACAGGTTATTTTGAAGGTGGGGGGATGGTGAGCAGTTACAGGTTATGGTCCCTATTGGTACCAGTGACACAAGATGGGAAGGAGGACGAAGTCCTACAAAGACAGCTTAGGTAGGAAGGTTGTAATCTCAGTGTGAGTCCTTGTGCTAGCGAGTCAAGAAATGGGAAGGTGATACAGTCAAATAAAGAGCATAGGGGACGCCTTTAAATACCTGAATAACTGGGATATTTACCAAGGCAGGTGGGATTGGTAGAAGAAGGATAGGTTGTAGCTAAACTGTGATATCTTCACAGGGAGTTTTGCTAATGCTATTCGGTAGAGTTCAACGTAACCTGATAGGGGTATATGTAGCAGGTCAGCAAGTAGAGGGGTTGACAAGAAGGTAGATTTTAAGTCAGTATAGTCTGTAACAAAGGGTGGGTAGGATCACATTAATATACGAGGTGGGACTGATGGGCTGAGGTACACTTATTTCAATGCAGGACGTATTACAGTGAGGCAAGTGAACTTTGGGCCTGGATTAATACATGTGTAGTAGCCATTACAATGATTTGTTGAGGGAAGGGCAGGACTGACAGCTCAACTTCCCAGGGCACAGATGTTTCAGATGTAATAAAAGTGGGAGGGGTGACATTACAGATCAGAGAAAGTGTCAGAGCTGCTCTCAGTAACGACATTCTGGAGAGCTCATCCACTGAGGGAAATGGGTGGAGCTCAGGAAGAAGAAGGGTGTAAGCGCTCTGCTGTTGTGCTACAGCCCTCTCAACAGGCAGCACGAGATAGTGTAACATATGTAGGCAGGTTATGGAAGGATGCAAAAGCACTAGGGTTGTTGCAGTTGGTGAACTGCCTTGAACTTGGCTTCCAAGTTCAGTATTGACTTGGAACCACCTTAGTACTTAACATTTGAGGCAGAATTTATTAGGTGCATTCAGGAAAGTTTCTTGATTTAGTATGTAGATAGTCCAACCAGGGAAAGTGTCACACTAGACCCTTTATCAGAAAATGAATCTGGTTAGGTGGTTGGAGTTTCAGAAGGGAAAACGTTTTAAGAACAGTGATCATATCTCCACAAGTTTTCAGACAGTGAAGTTCTCTGATGGACAGGACTGGACCTCCTGGCAAAGTGCTAAATTGGGACAGGGCTAATTACAACACTGTTAGGCAGGAGCTGGGGAGAGGAGGTTGGGAGCAGGTTTGTATTGGGTAAGTCCACATCTGACATGGGAGTTGTTTAAAGACCAACTCATTAGAAGTACAATGCCTATAAAAAGTATTCACCCACCTTGGAAGTTTTCATGTTTTTAAGTTTTACAACATTGAAACACAGCTGATTTAATTTGGCTCTTTTGACAGTAATCAACAGAAAAGACTTTTGTGTGAAATCAAATTTCTACAAATTTATTACAATTATTAAACACAAAATAATTGATTGCATACTCACTCACCTCATTCAGTACTTAGTAGGTGCACCTTTGGCAACAATTACAGACTTGAGTCTGCGTGAAAAGGTCACTATCAGCCTTGCACATCTGGCCACTGCAGTTTATCCCCATCCTTCTTTATAAAACTGATCAGACTCTGTGAGTGGACTTTTCAAGTCCAAATACAAATTCTCAGTTGTATTGAGTTGTGAGTTTGCCACTCCAGGACAAAAGTTGTTGTGAAGCCATTCCTGAGAAACTTTGGCTTTATGCTTGGGTTCATTATCTTGCTGGAAAACAAATCTTCTCCTAAGAGGCAGTTCTTTTGTAGACTACATCAGGTTTTCCTCTAGGATTTCCCTGTATTTTGCTGCATTCATTTTACTCTCTACGTTCACGTCTTCCAGGGCCTGCTGCAGTGAAGCATCCCCACAGCATGATGCAGCACCACCATGCTTCACATGGTGTGTATTTGATTATGTGCTATGTTCGGCTTACGCCAAACATGGTGTTTAGTCTGATGGTCAAAAAGCTCAATTTTGGTTTCATCAGGACATAGAACTATCTTCTGGTTGAGTTCAGTTTCCCACATGCCTTCTGGCAAACCCTAGCTGAGATTTCATGTGTATTTTTTCCAACAGTGGCTTTCTCTTTGTCACTCTCCCATAAAGCTGTGACTGGTGAAGTGTCTGGGCAACAGTTGTATGTGTAGTCTCTCCCATCTCGGCCACTGAAGCTCGTAATTCCTCCAGTGTTGTCATAGGTCTCTTGTTGGCCTCCCTCACTAGTCCCCTTCTTACACGGTCACTCAGTTTTTGAGGACAGCCTACTCTGGGCAGATTTACAGCTGTACCATATTCATTAAATTTATTGATGATGAACTTAACTGTGCCAAGGGATATTCAGTGACTTGGAGATTTTCTTTTACCTATCTCCTGACTTGTGCTTTTCAATAGCCTTTTTGCAGAGTTAGCTTCGTGTGTTCTTTGGCTTTTGTGGTGTAGTTTTTCTGCAGGATACTGACTCATCAGCGGTTGGACCTTACAGATACAGGTGTATTTTTACTACAATCAATTGAAACACCTTGACTGTGCACAGGTCTCCAAAACCAGATATCTATTCAACTAATTATGTGACTTCTAAAACCAGTTGGCTGCACCTTTAACATGACAGACCAAATCATCAAATGGACAATTAGGAGCATTCAAAGGAGCCATGAAATAACTGTCAGAGAGAACTCCAAGGTGGTTTAGACTCAAAGCATTCTACAGGTGTTCTAAATATTGAGCAACACAGACAGAATGCCAGTGGAACCCAATGGGTCAGGTAATATCCATGGCAGCAGTAATCAATTGATGATTTGAGCTGAACCCAACATCAGGACTGGAAAGGAAGGGGGCAGAAGCCAGAATAAGAAGCTGGGGAGAGTACAAGCTAGCAGGTGAGTGGTTGGGGGAGGGGGGGGTAATGTGAGAAGCAGTGGGGGTGATAGAAGATGTAAAGGGCTGCAGAAGGAGGGATCTGATTAGCGAGGACAATGGACCATGGAATAAAAAGGAGGAGGTGGGTGACCAGAAGGAGGTGTTGAGCAGGTTATGAGAGTAGGGAAGAAAAAGAGAAGGGGCGAAAGGGCCTCCAGAATGGGGTACATCAAGAAAGTAGAGGTGGAAGGAAGGGGAAACAGACAGGAATGGTTGCTGGAAGTTAGAGAAAGCATTTAGATGTATATTAGAAAAGAGGGCAATCACAGAGAGCATAACTAGTGATAGGTAGTCACCGTCTAGTTTCTAATGTATGTCTAGGACAGCTAGCTTTCAAAGACAAAGGAGAGAATGTAAGTTTGGAATCAGATGAAACAGCTGAGTTGCTAAAGAAGTACTTCAGTGTTCACCCAGGGGTAGGGCATAAAGGACAGTGAAGTCAAGAGAGTTATGCTGATATTCCAAGGCATGTTCATAACAAGAAGGCGGTGTTGCTGGGTCTGGTGAAGTAAATCGCTGGGGCCTGGTGGGATATACCCCAGGCAATTAGGCAAGAGAGGAAATTATTGTGGCCTTGACAGAGATCATTGTATCCATTTTAGCTACAGGGGGGATGCCAGAGAACTGTAGATTAACAATTGTTGTCCTTTGGCTTATGTTGGACAAAAGAAACATATCAGGGAATTATACTCCGGTGAATTATACCTCAGTGGTAGGGAAAATATTGGAGAAGATGCTTGGGTATAGGATCTACTCAAACATGGGAAAGTATGCTGCTGGCCATCAACACTTCCACCATTGCCTCCTTAATTACATTGTGCACTCTGTCTAAAAGTGTCCTCTCTGTGTCTTAGTGATGTCAGCGTTGAAGAGGAGTGCTTTGTCAACACAACAGTGGCATCAGAGAGTGAGACCGAGGGGACAGAGATGGTGACCAATCGGAGAAAGAGACCTGCCCTCCCAGATGAAGACTCCAAGGGCAGCAATGTGCAATGGGATCGTCCCGGGCTGTTGGATATTGGAGCGGAGATTGATCGTTGGAACTTTGTGAAGGGTTATTTGAAGCTAAAGACTGATGAAGAGATGGCAGGGGTGTTACTGGACTTGTGAGAACCCACTCATCGTTCTGTCTTTTAGGAGGATGCTAGCAGGACTCTGGCCTGAGTTATAGGGAGGGATTGGGCAGGTTCGGACAATATTCCTCATGTCCGTGGTCTACTGACTGGTTGAAGCTGGCTGTTACCCCACTCGTGCTTTGCGCAGTGGTAGAGCTGCTGCTTCCCAGTGCCAGAGTCCTGGGATTGATCCTGACTTTGGGTGCTGTCTTTGTGGAGTTCGTATGATCCCCTTGTGACCAAGTGGGCTCTCCTGCAATGCCATGAAGTACAGCAAGGAATCAGACCCTTTGTCCCAATTCATTTGTACTGACCAAGTTGCTTGACTGACCTTGTTCATTTCCCTGTGTTTGGCCCATATCCCTCTAAACCTTTCCTATCCATGTACCTGTCCAAACGTCTTTTAGATGTTGTAATTGTACCGACCTCTTAAACTTCCTTTGGTACCTCGTTCCATATATCCACCATCCTCTGTGGATCCCTTTTACATCTTTCCCCTCTCACCATAAACCCGTCCCCTCTGTTTGTGGGACTAATTACCTAGGAAAAAGACTGACAATCCACTTTGTTACCCTCATGATTTTACATATATGTCTCTCTTCATCCTCCTATGTTCCAAGGAAAAATGTCCCCGTAGATCCAATCCATCCTTATAACACAATACCCCCCAGTGCTGATAACATCCTTGTAAATATATTTTCTGTACAAATTAATGACATTCTTTAAAGGGGTGACCAGAACTGTATGCAGTACTTTAAATGTGGCGTTACCAATGTCACGTACAGCTCTGGTTTCTCCCCACATTCCTGATATTTACAGTTGTTTGGTTAATTGGCTGTTATAAATTGCCCCCCAGTGCGTGAGTGTGGGGAGATTAAGATGGGATTGGTGTAAATGAATGTTCCATGCTCTATGACACTCGTGAACATTTGGTGTTATCTTCCATTTCCAGATACATGAAGACGCACGCAAGTCCACCCCATCCACTGACTCCATTCCCCGTGTTTGTGAAGAAAGTGTGAGAAGCTTCCCCCAGTAGTAAGGTCAGTTTCAACTCCTGGTTTTAATGAAGTTTTCTTTTCCAGCTTATCCTGGAGTGAATCATTATGTTGATCAGCCACTGTTGGAGTATCTTCCCCATCTGCTGGCTGTTCTCCTCTTCTCTCCCCCCCCCCCCCCCGCCCCCAAACTTCCGTCCTGAGAACCACTGGAAGGTTCTGTCGCCAGGGGAACTTCTTGATACAGTGTATATAGGTAATACAATGAGGTACTCTGGACCTTACATTGAGATCATCAACCAGACTTTTACACTGAGCTCGTATTATCCTCCCCATATTCCAACAGCTCCCCGCAGATTCTACCACCCTACTGCCTGTACCACATGGGTTACAGTGGCCAGTCAACCCACTGAGCCGCACATCACTGGGATGTGATGTGCACCCAGGGGAATTCAACGCAGACACAGCGAGAACATGCAAATCCTACACTTGGCAGCTCTGCCCATTGCACCACTTTGCTGCCTACAGATCTTATGGCAAGCATAGTCTTGCGGTTATATCAACACTCCCTGCAAGTGTTTCCTTTGGAGGCACCAAGAGACTGCACATGCTGGAATTTGGAGCAGCACAATCTGTTGGAGGAGCTCAGCATTTGTGGGGTGGGAGAGGCGGAATTGTTGGTGATCCTGCAGAGCAGTTCTTCTACCATCGGGGGTGTTGGCCACAGTGTATGCACTTGGGGAGTGAGTAGGTGTGGCTGTGAGGGGGGTGTGTGTGTACTGCCTGTTTGAGCTGTTATGGGTTAATCCAGCTGTGCTTCCTCTCAGGTCAAGCAGAGCGGAGCAGCGCGGTGTTTGCAGCCATGAATGGCTAGCACGGCCGGCACCAGTGAGCCAGGAACTGCCTGCTTTTGCGGCCCAGGATCAGAGTTGGGAGCTAGCATCTCGCATCCAGGCAGGTACTGCTTTGTAGAGCTTCAAATTATACAGCACAGGCACGGGCTGTTGTCATCTGACCTTGTCCATGTCAGCCATGCCTACGCTAATCCCATTTACTTCAATTAAGCCTGTTCAGGGATTCCCGACCTTTTTTATGCCATGGACCCGGAGTTGGGTACCCCTGCTCCAGAGTCATACAGCACAGAAACAGGTACCCAGGCCCAATTTGTCCATGCTGAGCAAGATGTCCACCAAGCTAGCCCCATTTACCTATGTTTGGTCCATAAACATTTCCTATCCATGTACCTGCCCGAATGCCTTTTAAGCATTGTCATTAAGGCCATAAGATATAGGAGCAGAATTGCCATTCAGCCCATCTAGTCTGCTCTACCATTCAATCTTGACTGATTCATTATCCCTCTCAACCCCATTCTCGTGCCTTCTCCCAGTAACCTCTGATCTACCTCAACTGTTTCCTCTGGAATCATTCTACATACCCATCTCTGCGTGAAGATGTCCTCAGATCCTTAAGCTTATGCCCTCTTGTTTCTGTTTCCCTTCCCTAGGCAGGGGAGCTCTGCTCTTTTTCTATGCAAGTTTATGCCCAGTGCCTTTCAAACATTATTTTGTATCTACCTCCACCACCACCTCTGGTGGCTTGTTCCCATTCAGATTCCATTGTTCCCATTCACTGTCAGTTTCAGCAGTGTGTAGTGAAATCCCTTGTTCACAGAGTAAATGGCATAATTGGTAATAATAAATATAGTGGTGAGTGTAAAACAGCAGAAAGGTACAAAGATTGTAATTCATTGTAATGACTGGCACCCCTGACCCCCTTTTAAGTTTCACCTTAAACCTGTCAGTCCTTTGTGTTCTAGACACCTCACCCTTTGGGAGTGGGAGGGAGAAAAAACTATCTCATCTATGTTCATCTCCTAATTTTGTAAAATTACTCCTTACACTCTAGAGTTAATAAACCCAACCTTATCAGATTTTATCTACAACCCTCCGTTGCAGGTAACGTTCCAGTGAATCCTGCACACTCCCTACAGCTACCACATCTTTCCAGTGGCGTAGTGAGTGGAACTGTACCTGGTGTGACGGGACGCTGGTGTTAGCGAGAGCCCTTCTGAATCCTCGTTCCGTTGCAGGTAACGTTCCAGTGAATCCTGCACACTCCCTACAGCTACCACATCTTTCCAGTGGCGTAGTGAGTGGAACTGTACCTGGTGTGACGGGACGCTGGTATTAGCGAGAGCCCTTCTGAATCCTCGTTCCGTTGCAGGTAACATTCCAGTGAATCCTGCACACTCCCTACAGCTACCACATCTTTCCAGTGGTGTAGTGAGTGGAACTGTACCTGGTGTCTAGGGACGCTGGTGTTAGTGAGAGCCCTTCTGAATCCTCGTTCCATTGCAGGTCCTGGATGAGGAAGCCTGAGACCAGCGCATGTCCCTCCCCACCTCCAGTGGCTCAGGATGTCCCGAGCAGACGTGCTACAGCAACTTTGATCGCGATGTGATGCCAGGCAGTTGGATTATTTATTTTTATATAGATATGTGAACACGTGTTCTGTATTTTTGTAGAAGTTTCTAAAGTGAGGGAAACAATATGTTGGATTTTATGAACCATTGGTTGTCTCTTTGGTTTCAATTGTTCTGTTTTAATATCAGAGAATGAATGCAATGTGCAACCTGAAATTCTTGCTCTCTGCTGACATCCTCAAAACAGAAGAAAATCCCCAAAGAATGAATGACAAAAAATGTAGGAACCCCGAAGCCCCTCCCTCCCACAAGCAGCAGCGATCCTCGTCCTCCCTCCACTTATTGTAGCATAAAGCCTCAGCATTCCTACCACCCTCAACAGGAAGCCCTCAAAGAAAGATTATTGTCCATAGTACTCCAAAAGCTAACTGTTCACTCCCAACATTTTCGACATCCCACAGACACCCTGTCTCATCAACATAGGAGAGAGGGATATCGCTCCTTCCACAGCAGAGTCAACAGTCGCTGGTTCGATGTTAGACAGTCTGAAGCGTTGCGTTTTATTTCTAGTTCTTTGACACTAACAAATGCTTTCTCACCGTCGATTGTGAGGTTTTCTTCCATATTGGTTTGTTATGTGTTCTGAGGTACAATGAGAAACATTGGTTTGCACTTCAGTCGTGCAGATCAGTTCATCACATCAGTGCATTAAGGTACAAAGGAAAAGCAGTAACAATATAGTTACTGGAAATGTAGTGCAGGCAAGGCCATAGCAAGGTGGATCACGGGATAAAGCATTCATCTTCATCCACAACATCTCTTTGCAAGACAGTGAGATAAAACTGTCCATGGTGATGTGTTCTCAAGCTGCCTGAGGTGGAAGAGAGAAAGTTTTCGGGTAGGAGGGCTCTTTAGTTATCCTGGCTGCTTTCCCGAGGTAGTAGAAAGTGTAGACAGAGTTCCCGAAGGGAAGGCCAGTTTTCGTAATGGGCTGACCTGCGTCCACAATTCCCTACAATTTATTGTGGTCCTGGGCAGAGCAGTTACCACATCAAGCCATGATGCACCTGGATAGGATCCTGTCTTTGGTGCATCTATAAAAAATTGGTGACGGTCAAAGGGGAGCATGCTAAAACACTGAGATATAAAACATCAACAAATCCTTTCCCCTACAGTTGCGGCTTGAACCAGAGATCCTCCTGCAGATTGGTTGTTACTTCAGATTCGACATCCACAGTTTGTTTCTGTCTGTATGTCCTTTAATAACCTTCTTGCATCCTCTTCATTCCCTTTTCCATCTGTCTTCATGTCATAAGAAAACAACCAAACCTTGTACGCCTTCATCCAAGTCATTTGTAAGACACTGTCAGACAGGGTAACACCCAACTGTTATACCTTGTCAACCCGAAAAAGACCCTTCTGTGCCTATTTTGTTTCTGGTAAATCTGATTAGAGTTATACGTACCAAGGTACAGTGAAAAACTTCTGCATGCCACCCATACAGATGATTTCATTCCAGGAGTGGACTAGAGCAGGAAGAAGCAAAGAGTAGCAGTGTGCAGATTAAAGTGTTCTAGGGAAAGTGCAAGCAGATAGATGCAAGGCCCCAGTGAGATAAATTTTGAGGGCGAGTCCACCTTAGTATGCTGGGGGATCATTCAATAGTCTTATCACAGTAGGATAAAAGCTGTCCCTGGCTTGGTGATAAAAACACGCTTTCAGTATTTTGTATTTTCTGTCGGATGGGACGGGGGAGAGGAGAATGTCTGGATGGATGGGGTCTGCTTTACCAAGGTAGAGAGGTGTAGACAGGGTCTGTGGATGGGGAGGGGGGCCTGATTTCTCTGATGGATTGAGCATTTTTATGGTCTCAGGCAGAATGGTGTAGTCAAGCAGTTTTCTACCCGTGATGATACGATGCTTCCTACATCTTGAGCATTTTAATTTCTGTAAGAATCTTTGAAGTAGCATCTTGTCATCTGTGAAAAGCTATAGTATATGCCTTTTATACACAGCACATGTGCCTACTTTAAAGTACTCTGTTAAATTGGTTGACCATATTTTCCTTTTACAAAACATTTTGATATTTTTATTAAGGATCTACCCCTTAGTAATAATGATCAGAGAGGCATAGAGAGAACCTGTATTTACTGAAAGTAAACTTTATTGTCTCATCTAAAAAGCATGTGGCTTCGCAAGTTAATTACATGTGTGCACACCCACTAGGATTCCCTGACCCTCCTTGAATGGTCAATGAAGAGAAAAGGTACCTGGAAAAGGAGTCTAAACTGGTCAGGCATTATGGTTTCTGCCCCCAGCCTCATGCCTTTGTTCCTTTCAACTTTGACTGGTTTAAACCAGTCAAACTAGGTGACCGAGACAGTGTCTAACAAGATTGTCCGGCAAGCCTGTCACTTTACATAATAAATGACTACTCATCTGAGAATAGTCCCAGGTTTAGCAGGTCATCAGCTGAAACTCCTTGTGTCCACATTCAATGTTTCCGATTAGATTATCCCAGAGCAAGAATCAATTCAGTGTTCACAAAATGCTGGTGAGCTCCATTGCCTTCAAGCACGTGGCAAGAACAAAGACAATTGGTTTGCGTACTTCCACTGTCCTTGATTCATCCAGATTCACTGATTTGTAAACTGTAGTTCTATCTGGCCAACAATGTTGACTGTTTAATTTTTATATCAATGTTGACTGATTATTTAATATTAGCTTTTAACATGTTCCTGTGGTGGATGTTAAGCTAACCGCCTCCTTTGAATAAAGGAGTTATGTTTGCTGTTTTCTAATTCAGTTGAGTATTCCCTGAATCCATGAAATTTTGGGAAGTTAAAAACTTTGGAACAGCTGGTATAGGTGTGTTAAACCCATGGCTCAGTGGTTCTGACACAGTCTGCACAGCTACTGCAGTTTTATTCTACAGACTATTTGTTATTCATTCAAAGGTTGTGAGCTTTGCAGGCTGAGCCAGCATTTAATCGCCCGTCCGCAATTGTCCATGAGGAGCTGGTGAGCTGCCTTTTACAACCACTGCAGTCTGTGAGGTGCATGTGTATGTTGAGAGAGTTGAACCATCTAGATTTGTTTCTTTGTGGCCTTTTTTGATGTCTGTTGCAACTGGATAACTTGCAGGGCGATTTCAGAGGGCAGTTAAGAGTCCTGATGCAGGGCTTTCTCCTGAAACATCGATGATTCCTCCCCTCTACCAATGCTGCCCCACCTGCTGAATCCCTGCAGCAGATTCAGTTACGTTGCCGTGTGTATGTAGCAAATGAGACCAGGTAAGTGGTATAGAAATCTAGAAGACATGCAGCACAATACAGGCCCTTCAGCCCACAAAGCGGTGCTGAACATGTCCCTACCTTAGAACTACCTAGGCTTTACCCATAGCCCTCTATTTTTCTAAGCTTCATGTACCCATCCAGGAGTCTCTTAAAAGACCCTATTGTTTCCGCCTCCAGCACTGCCGCCAGCAGCCCATTCCACGTACTCACCACTCTCTGCATTAAAAAAAAACTCACCCCTAACATCTCCTCTGTACTGTACATTCTTCCAAGCATCTTAAAACAATGCCCTCTCGTGCTATCCATTCAATCCCTGGGGAAAAGCCTCAGACTATCCACATGATCAATGCCTCTCTTTATCTTGTACACCTCTATCAAGTTACCTCTCATTCTGTGTTGCTCCAAGGCCGAGTTCACTCAACCTATTCTCATAAGACATGCTCCCCAATCCAGGCAATATCCTTGTAAATCTCCTCTGCACCTTTTCTAAGGTTTCCACAACCTTCCTATAGTGAGGTGACCAGAACTGAGCACAGAACTCCAAGTGGGGTCTGACCAGGGTCCTGTATAGCTGCAGCATTACCTCTCGGAACATGCGTCATTAATGAACCAAGTAGGTCTTTTAGAATTTAGAATAATGGCTATTTGACCCTTCAAACCTGCTTTGCTATTTATAAGAACGTAAGAAAATGGAAGCTCCTCCCCACGATTCAATGTGATTGTAACTGCCTTGCTTATCAAGTCCCTATAAACTCTTCGTAAAGGATATTTAAAGGCCTGTCTCTGGCCTTTATGGAAGCTGGATCAAAGGACTCTTGACTATCTGAGGTAAAAAGAACAGTTCTCCCATTTCAAATGGCTGCAAGTGGGAGAAAAGCAGGAGCACAAAGCTAACAGTGCTGAACTGTTAGGGAGGTGAGGGTGGGAAATGAATGCTGAGAGGGAAGGAGAGAGCCTGTGGTTGAACTGCACAGTGAATAGATGGAATCGGGAGGGGAGGGGCAAAAGTGAGTGATGGTGGGGGGAGAGGTTCTAGGTTTGAGGGAATGGGAACAAAAACGAGGGAATTGGATGGAGATGGGAGGTAATCACAGATCGCACAAGGCAGTTTTCAAGCCAACATTGAAGCTGATAATTTTTCCACTGAGTCAGACATTGGCAGGTCTTCCGTTAAACTTCTGGAAAGTAAACCTTTCAATCTGATCAGTGAATCAGACCATTGAGAAGGCTGCCATTTGCACCTCCTTCCTCTGCTGGCTGTTCAATGATCTTTCCAAAAAAAAAAAATCTCACTAACCCCCTCTTCCCTTGTAGCCCCATGATCCAGTCCACACCCAGCTCCCTAGTGTGACACAACTAGTAAAGCCATTCCCTCCTGTGACTCGGGTTCAATCCCAACAGAGTTTCAAATGCTGTGGCGATGCGAGTTTCCCTGGGTGCTCCTGCTTACTCCCACATTCCAGAAGTGTATGGGATGGTAGGTTAATTGACCATTGTATATTGCCCTTAGTGAGAGGAAGAATTGATGGGAATGTGGGGACTCTTAGTTGTCACTTTTGCAGAGAACTGGCTCCCAGTCCATGGGGTGACCCTGAGCTTCTTGTTGCCTGCTACATTATTTTTCTGCCCTGCTCTGATCTCTCTGTGACCTACAGTGAGGCTTAATGCGAGCTTGAGGAACAACACCTCACCTTGAAGCCTTCAAGACTCGATTTCAAGTTCCTCAACTTTAAGTTATGGTATCATTCCCTCTATCAGAATTGCCTGTGCTCATTTTCAGTTTTTCTTTCTCTGTTGTTATAGCTTACCCCTCGGGGCATGCTCCGTGGCCAACATACCACTCTAAGATGCTTAGTGTGACCTCAAGTGCAATCTAACTAGCACGTTAACCCATTCAGTCTGCCCAGTTGGAGATGTGCTACCACTGGTGGTGTCAGGTTCGTGAGGACATTGCCAGGACTGGAGCCCGATTTATAGGGAGAAGTTGGCTCTCCTTGGAGCAGAGGAAAATGGAGCCAACCTCCAAAGGTGGTCTTTTGGATAGTGTGATTCACTGATTAAATTGCCAGGTTTAATTTCCAGTGAGAGCCCTGCCAAAGTGAGACTTGCTGATGGGAAACTTTATTAACCTCAATGTTTGTATGGTAACCGGCTGATCTGATAAGCAGCAGATGAGAAATCACCTGACTGATGAACCACTTGGCAGAAATAATGACAATGTGGACGTATTGCTACACAGGCAGGCTTATAGAGTAGCAACATATTAAGGTCCTTTGTGTAGAAACAGGCCAATTGGTCTACCATTTGGTCAACAAATGGGCATCTGTCTCTTAATGGCATTCCAAGCACTTGGTCCATAGCCTATGCTTGGGGTTTCAAGTGTTTGTACAGGTCCTTCAGTGCTGTCATTGACGTCTTTCACCACTCTCTGGCCGTGTGTTCCAGGTACTCAGAGCTCACTGGACGAGAAAGGCCCCCCCCCCCCCCCCGCCCCCAGATTCCCTCTAAATCTCAAAGTAAATTTATTATTACAGTGCATATGTATATGTCACCGTATACAAACCCAAGATTCATTTTCTTGTAGGCATAGTCAATAAATGTATAATAGAATACAAACCAGAGTAGAATTACTAAACGACTGCAACCACATGGGTGACCATCTGGGTGCAAAAGACTCAAACTGCAAATACTGAATGAAATCAGGTGGAGGTCCCTGATGATGGATGTTTTCCTGCAACAACGTTTGATGTAGATGTGCTCAATGATGGCAAGGGCTTTACCCATGATGGATTGCACTCTATCTACTACCTTTGTAGTGTTTTTGGTTCAAGGGCATTAGTATTTCCATGCCAAGCTGTGATGCACTCAGTCAATATACTGTCCTCTACACATATATATAAGTTTGTCAAAGTTTTACACGTCATGCTGAATCTTTGCAAACTTCTAAAGAAGTGGAGGCACTGTTGTGCTTTCTTCATAATTGCACTTTTGTGCTGGGTTCAGGACACGTCCTCTGAAATAATAACATCAAGGAATTTTAAATTTCTGACCCTCTCTACCTCTGATTCTCTGATGAGGACTGGCTCATGGTCCTCCAGTTTCCATCTTCTGGAATCAATAATCAGCTCCCTGGCTGACATTGACTAAGAGGTTGCTGTTATGGTTCCACTCAGCCAGATTTTCAGTTTCCCTCCTACATGCTGATTTATCATCATCTTTGATTCAGCTTACAATAGTGGTGTCATCCGCAAACTTGAATATGTCAGTAGAGCTGTGCTTAGCCACACAGTCATAAGAGTAAAACAAGTAGAACATGGTTAACCACACAGCTCTGTCGTGCACCTGTGCTGATGGAGACCATGGAGGAGGGGATGTTGCCAATCCGAACTGACTCCAAATGAAGAAATAGAGGATCCAATTGCATGAGGAAGTGTTGAGGCCAAGGTCTTGAAGATCAAAGGTTAGTTTTAAACGGATGATGGTGTTGAATACTGAGCTGCAGTTGTTAAAGAACATCCTGATGTAAGCATATTTGCTGTCTAGATGTTCCAGGGTTTCATATGGAGCCAATGAGTTGGCATCTGCTGTGGACCTGTTGCTCTGGTAGGCAAATTGAAGTGGTTTCAAGTCGCTTCTTAGGCAGGAGTTAATATGTTTCATCAGCAACCTCTCAAAACACTTTGTCACTGTGGATATAAGTGCTACTGGATGATAGTCATTGAGGCAGGTTAACCCAGATTCTTCTTGGGAACCAGTACAGTTGAAGCCTCAGTCTGCTGAAGTGAGAGGTTAAAGATCTCAGTTATCAGCACAGGTTTTAATACTTGTCCAGGTACCCCATCTGAGCTGGATGCTTTTTGTGGGTTCACCCTCCTGAAGGCTCACTCGATGGCCTCAGAGACTGAAATCATTATCATCAGGTCTGTGGGTGCATACGGGTCTGGGGCTTATTAAGCTGCCACATAACATCCTTATTCACAGTTTCACTCCATCCTGTGTATAAGTTCAACACAAAAGACAGCTACAGCTTAATACCATTCCTTGGATAGCAGCCACATTGGCTTGTAAGCTAGTAATATTATACATGGAATAGGAGTAATACCCTTCTGAGAAATTAGAACCATTTGACTGTTGAAGTTTCATTGTTGCTTTGAGAGAGCATTAGTTTAACATTCAGTTGATTGTCAGACTGTCAGTTAATTTTTTATATTTGCATGTAAAACAATTTACGACGTTACAACATTTACTGGACTTTTCAAAGGGCATAAAGCTGCGTTCCACCAGCATTTTGTGTGTGTGTGTGGCGCCAGAGTCCCTGAACAAGAATTTATCAGAAGGGATTTGCAGAGGAGTTTTTTCTTGCCAGAGCATAATGGGTAGCGGGAACTCACTGCCTGAGGGAGAGGGGACAAGAGGGTTTAGAGCAGTGGTTCCCAACCTTTTTTTGGCCATGCCCCACCTAATCACCTCTAAAATCCTGATAATTCTTATTATTCAAAAAGTGAACTCCTATTCACCTGGAGGAAGCCTAAAAGACCATTAACTTGGTTTAAACAAGCTTCCAAAGAACATGGCATTCATGAAAGAGAAATTGTAAAAAAAAATTAAGTGATATTAAAGTAATAATAATGACGAATAAATAAAACAATGCCGATTCGTTTCTACAGCATACAAAGACAGATACACCGTTTAAAAGAGATGACGCAATGTACACACCTTCACACCACCAAGAACCGAAAGCTACTGCAAAAAGCAGCATTGGCGCGACCTCGTACGAGTTTCTTGCGCGTTTGGACTTGTTCATTCGTTCCTTCCTACATCAGTCAATTCATTAATTTAATTATGAAAGCCATTTGATGGTTGTAATGATGGTGACACACTATATATACAGTACATACGCAATTACACATGTACATACAAGTATTTTTATGTATGCTTACTGTATATACACTTATGTATTAACTCGCACACACACTCATACACAGACTTACTAGAAAAATTCACTGTTAATAACTGATTCTCGAATTGCGCCCCTTAAAAATCAAATTACCCCCCTGTGGGGCGTACGCCCCACGTTGGGAACCACTGGTTTAGAGCTTCAAGTGCCGAGGTGTGACTAGACCAATACGTGGTTATATCGTCAGAGATACCGCTGCCAATGAGGTTAGGATTCTGAAATCCACATATCAATCAGTAACTTTGAACAACACATTGCTAACTGTTGATTGATAGGTAGGAGCGAGTCTGACTTCAGCAGGTACCCAGGCGATGTGCTGTTTATCTCTCTGTCCGAGTATGGCTTTTCTTCAACAGCTGAGATTGTTACTACCTCTGCTGTTTTGCCTTATCCCAGTGACCAAGCAAACACCTTCGTGAGTATAAGAGATTTATAGTCGTTCTGAATCTCTGTAGCGTTTCGTAGTTTGTTTGGAGAAAGCTCTCTGAGTGCATTTGTCCGAGTGGTGGCAAAATGTGTTTAGCTGAACCATACATCCGCGGAAATCCATTCCGTAATCGAACATAGAAACTTTCCTACAGATTTCTGTCCTTGGTAACTCCGTGGAATGCGGTCATGGTTCGATGAAGAGAGTTCCGCCCTGCTGCCCCTATTGACCAATCTCTCCTCGGGGTTTGTATTTGCCAACTCAGGGACGGGACCGTTAGCCCATCGACTCCGAGGTTACCCTCCAGAATGCTCGCCGGTGTTTGGGCAGTTCTCCCCATTTCCGCAACAACAGGGATAAGTTACACCATGTCCCGAGTTGTCGAGTGAAGTGAATCAGGGATGAGACCCCTCGCTTGCAGTGCTCTGTGCAGTTACGGTCAGGAAGGAAGTGGTTGCGCTGGAGTGAATGCGGACGAACTTCACCAGGATATTGCCTAGATTGCAGGATTAGAGCATACCATGCAGGAGCAGAGTCAGGACACTCGGCCCATCGGGTTGCTTCACTATTTCATCGTGGCTCCCCATAGCCTTTCACGCCCCGACCTATCAACCTCCGTCTTAAATACGCTTAATGACCTAGCCTCCATAACCGCCTGTGGCAAGGAATTCCACAGATTAATCTGAAGAAATTCCTGACTCTCTCCGTTCTAAATGGACGCCCCTTTATCCTGAGGCTGTGCCCTCTAGTCCAAGACACTCCCACCATGGGAAACATCCTCTCCACATCCATTATATCTTCCAACATTCAAAAAGATCCCCTTTCCTTCTTTTGAGCTCCAACGGAATGGAATTCATGCTTTGTTTTTAAATGAGGGGACCAAAACTGCGCTCAATATTCCAACTGAGGCCTCATCAGCTCCTAATCGCATGGCAAACATCCTTGCTTTATATTCTAGTCCTCTCGACACGAATGTCACTTTGCACCTCGGATTTTGTATTTTCTCCCCGTTCGAAAATCCCTTCTACCAAAGTGCGTGACTTCCCGACGCGGCGTCCCATCTGCCACTGCAGTGTCCACTCTCCTGATCGGGCTAGATCATTTTGCGGCCTCCCTGCCTCATCAATCCTACCTGCCCCTCAAGCTGTCACCCTATTGTTATTTAAGTTAAGGGAAGAGATTGCACAGGCTGGGTTTGTTTTCCCTGGAGAGTAGGAGGCCGGGCTGTGGATATTAGATTATGAGTGGGATAGTTAAGGTAGAGAGAAACATAGAAAACCTACAGCACAATACAGGCCCTTCGGCCCAAAAAGCTGAGCCGAACATGTCCTTACCTTAGAATTACGCGGGCTCACCCATAGTCCTCTATTTTTCTAAGCTCCAGGTACCTATCCAGGAGTCTCTTGAAAGACCCCATCGTATCCGCCTCCACCACCGCCGCCAGCAGCCCAAAGATATTTACTTTTTGCCCAAGTGGAAGTGTTCGAGAAAGAAGATGTTTCAAAGGTCCAAGTTAATAACAAAGAAGAGTATACAATATACATCCTGAAATGCTTTTTCTTCGCAACCATCCACGAAAACAGAGAAGTGCCCCAAAGAATGAACAACGGTTAAATGTTAGAACCCCGAAGTCTCTCCCCGCCCGCGAGTAAGCGGCGGCGGTGTTAATTTAAGATGAGAGGGAAGAATTTTAGCGGGGACTTGAAGGGGATTTTTCATCAATAGCATGGTTGGGGTCTGGAACGCACTGCCTGAGGGGGTGGAATCTGTCTCAGCATCCGGACAAATCCTTTTCGTTCGGTTGCCAAAGAGGGTAAATGGGATTACGAGTCTGGAGGCAACGAAGCCCGATTTCCGCACAACCCTCGCGTATGATCAGGACACGGGCGGATTTACTGGTTGCGGCAGGGCATCTACTGTGTGGTGGACTCGATTCGCTGTGGCATTTCCAGTTCGCGGGAATAAACCCTACCGTGACGGGCGGGGGCGGGGGCGGGCCTGTCGCATAGATAGGCACAACAGACAGCGTATTTCAGCGCTTTCGTACTCCTGAGCTTCTACCCCTGTTTAATACCCTCACTTTAAGCTGTTGGCATTCACTGGGTCAAAGGACGGGGTGAGCAGTCTTTCAGAGGGTTTATCTAGCGGAAGCTCTGATCGTTGTTGCTTTCCGCCCATTCAGCTGCTTATTGTGAAACTCCATTCCCCGTTTGAAACAAACTTCGCCACACAGTCAGGTTTATCCAGCTATCCACAAGCCTGTGCCCTCGGCCTCGTCTGCTCTAACTCCGTTCACGAGTTTGCAGATGACACCACGGTAGTGGGCCGTATCTCGAATAATGCAGCGTACTGGAAGGAGATAGTCCGGTGACATGACCCCCGACAGCCTTTCCTTTGGTGTCAGTAAAACAACGGAGCTGCTTATTGACTTCAGGAATGGGAGGGTGCATCCGCTTCTTTACATCAATGGTGCTGAGGTCGATGGTATGGTTCCTAGGAGTGAATATTGTCAACAAACTTTCCTGACCCAAATTCCTTGATGGCATGCAACATATGCCATGCTCTGATAGTTTTTTTTTACTGCTGCGTGGACCCACCATTGCTCTGAGCAGGAAATTTTGGGTGGCCTGAAAATTGCAGGCCATTTAAATGTTTTTTTTGTAATACTATGAATGCTTAGAATGAGAATTGAAAAATCGCATTCTTTTGATTTTATTTATTAATGGAAGCTTATAATGAGATACAATAAAACAGAAAATCTTTCACATTTCGTATATTTTTTTCTGGTCTGTATTTATTGCAAATCCATTGTCTGTAAACACTGTCCAGATTAACTTCTCATCCAGATGAAAGATATATCTTAATCCTCATTAGATTATCCATATGTTCCACTTCTAGTCTGTTCTGGGTTTACATTTGAAAGTTTTGAACAATGTCAACAAGACTTGTCAGTTCTTCAGATTGTTTTTACTAAGCATGTAGTTCAACCCATTAGTCAATGTCTCAACTGAACTTGTCTTTCTCAGAAGCAGCACGTCTGCAATCACAATATTGCTGCGATATTTTTGACGCAATGGTAGTTTGTAACGGGAGCTGAGTCAGCAGGACTTTCATTCTCGGTTTATTGTTACAACTTTAACAATGTTCTAATGTGAAATACTGACACTGAAGCTCTGAACTGTTTCAAAGTGAAGGTTGTGGTATGTCTATTTTACAGAAAAGTTTCGGATTATATTCATTTACAATTAATTACAGGGTATTTCACAATTATTTTGACAAAGGAATTCCAGTTACATGGCATTGAAGGCTATGTGCTGGGGAGCATATCAGTTACCGCGTGGCTGCGCGTCCATGCAGTTTAGAGGGAACAGTGATGGCATTGCCACGGAGCACACCAGCTCTTCTACTTCTGCAGGAGGATAGAGAAACTTGGCATGCCCCCGCAACCCTCACCAGTTTTTAAAGATGAGCCATAGAAAGTGACCATCTGGACACATGGCGGCTCGGTATGACAACAGTTCAAGAAAATGCAGAGAGTGGACAATGGAAACCAGGTTCCACTTCCTGGAGTCGGTCGACACTTCCAGCTGCTTCATAGTTAGGGACCTCTTTTATCCTGCAGTTATAAGATTATTGCATGTTGCCCTTGTATGATAAGATGGGTTCTTGATCTCACAATCAATCTCGTTATGACCTTGATCCTACTGGCTACCTGCTCTGCACTGTAAAATTTTATTCTGCATTCCATGGTTGTTTTACCTAGCACTGCTTCAATACAGTGTTACCATGAATCAGTATGTATGCAAGACACAGTAAAATGTCAATACTAAACCAATTTACCAATTTGTAGCATATCCTCAAGGGATATAGAGAGACAAGGATGTCTAGGGAAGAGTTGGCTGCTATTAATCGCCTGTATAACCAAGTGATGCTCATGTGCTCAAAAGTAGAGGACCACAGATATCCAGTCAGGTTATGGCATGGGAGAGGACTGCAGAAAGAAGGTAGATTTGAAAATGAAACTGAGAAATTGTGAATGGGGAGGTTGCAGGACCTATTATCCCAGTTGGACAGAAGCCGCCTTTCTAACAAGGGTACAAATGCTTTCTATGGTGAATCTGTAACAGTCACTAAGGGTCGATGGGGACAAGCTGAATTTTGTTAGTGTGCTGATGAATTAGAGGTGCTGGTGATTGTCACTGGCCATGAAGCCTGTTTACTGTCCTGTTACTTGGATCAAGCTGAGAAGTGCAGCTTGTTTGCCTGCAGGTCTGCAATAAAGCTCTTGAATGTTTTACCCAGCTACCTGATTACAGCGCCAAGCATTGTCCACGCTGGGGTCCCAGAGAGTATCAGCTTACAGTTACATGGTGCAGAAAGCCCTGTCCGTTTTCAGGTTTACTGCTACGACATCATCAGATACAAGAAATGTTCCGAGGTCACCTACTTTACGCTGAATGCAGAAAATGGTTATCGTGAAATTAAGACCCTAACGGTGAGTATTTTATGAATGAAAAGCTCACTACTCCCAATATGTCTCACCACCAACACCAGTTATGCCCGTTCTAGTTATGGAAATTTGCCCCCACAGGACTCTGAAATTACAATGCCAAAATTTCAAGATTTGACGTAAAACTCACTCTGTCAGAATAACTATGAGGAAAAAGTAAATAAAAGTGCACAAACTTAGATTTTGTCTTTAGCTCTCATTTCCTGATGCATGTCTGGAAACGACTTAGTCAAAGTGCATTTATGCACTGCTACATTGATTCAAAGTCAAAGTTGAGATTATTGCTACATGCATAAATAGATGTAGAGTATGCATAGGTGCAATGACAAACTTACTTGCAACAGGATAGCAGGTGTGTAGAGTCATAGGCTGCACCTCCATCTGTTTCAACCCTCCTGTGTCATTGAATGTTCAATAAAAGTGCTGGGAACACTCAGCAGGTCGGGCAGCACCTGTGCAGAAAACGGTACTCCCTCAGCCTTATTCTCTCCTGGAACACCAACAAGGCAGTGACTACTTGCCTATTGCTGGGAATATGAATGGAGTCACGAATCACATGGCATGAAAGCAGGCCATTCGGCCCCACTGTCTATACTAACCAAGATGCCCCATTCAAGATAGTTTCCGCATTTATCCATAATTTTCTAAACTTTTTTTGTATCTGTCCAACTATTTTTTAAAAGTTGTTATTATACCTGCTGCAACTACTTCCTCTGGAAATTTATTCCACCTTCATACCACCCTCTGTGTGTAAAAAAAAATTTGTGCTTCAAATGTCTCTTAAATCTTTCTGCTTTCAGCTTATGCTGAAGGCCAGCATGCTAAAAGCATTCCTTCCACCATATCTACCTGTCTCTCCACTTTCATGGAACCATATACATGAACTTCAAGGTTTCTCAATTCTACCACTCAGCCAAGGTTGCTGCCATTCACTGTGAGAGTCCAAGTGAAAGTTCATTTGATGTTCCTTGGCCCACTTACCCAGCTCGTTCAGAACCCCTGTGATTCAGCATAACCTGTTAATCTTGACTTTGTTTAAAATGATTACTACCCTACCTCGCCACCACCCCTCATTCCTTCTCCACCCCAACAGGTGACCCAGAAGGCTATCAAAGACCTGCGGCTATGGCGACGGCGAAGGCAATATGTCTACCTGGTGGCAGAGAGCCAGCTCCTTCCACGGAGAAAGATGGTGCCCCTCAAACTGTCCAGTAAGAGGGGTTATATCTTCATTCAAACAGACAAGCCCATTTACACCCCCAACCAGAATGGTGAGTGCTGTGATGCAGGAGGTCTCACTTGGAGCCCGTCATGGGTGGGTGGGCATGCTAATCCCACAGACTCCTGGAAGAGGAGCAGTGGTTCCTCCACACCTGCGTCTTCCACAGGGCAGTGGCAGACCCTGAGCCTGGCCACCCATGGCTCAGGCTGTTGCCCAGGACAGGAAGATCCCCTCTCATTGAGACCTGGAGTCTGTTGGGTGTAGGTGTGACTGCACACACTGTTTGAGGGAAGGACCAAGCCCGCGGTGAGGGTGGGGAAAGCTATGGGTTCCAGGCTGAGTCTAAGGAAAGTGGGGGTGGGGTGGGGCAGCATTTTGACATACAGGTGCAAGCACGCACTCATACACTGACATATGCATGAATGCACATATGCACTGACATATGCATGAATGCGTGCACACACACACACACACACACACACACACACACACACACACACACACACACACACACACACACACACACACACACACAGACACACACACACACATACACACAGACTCATGTACACACACACTTGTTCTGTGTACAAACATACATGCATTAACCCACATACATACTAACTCATAAAGCCATACTAGACACACACTAATCCACAAACACACACACACTCACACACACACACACACACACACACACACACACCTTCACATATTCTCTCTCACTCTCACACACTCTGACACATTCTTTCACTCTCAGGATCAGAATCAGGTTTATTATCACCAGCATGTGATGTGAAATTTGTTAACATAGCAGCAGCAGTTAAATGCAATACATAATCTAGCAGAGAGAGAAAATAAATAAAATAATAATAAATAAGTAAATCAATTACATATATTGAATAGATTATTTAAAAATGTGCAAAACAAGAAATACTGTATATTTAAAAAAAGTGAGGCAGTTTCCAAAGCTTCAACGCCCATTTAAGAATCGGATGGCAGAGGGGAAGAATCTGTTCCTGAATCACTGAGTGTGTCTTCAGGCTTCTGCACCTCCTACCTGATGGTATCAGTGAGAAAAGGGCATGCCCTGGGTGCTGGAGGTCCTTAATAATGGATGCTGCCTTTCTGAAACACCACTCTCTAAAGATGTCCCAGGTATTTTGTAGGCTAGAGCCCAAGATGGAGCTGGCTAGATTTACAGCCTTCTGCAGCTTCTTTCAGTCCTGTGCAGTAGCCCCTCCATACCAGACAGTGATGCAGCCTGTCAGAATGCTCCCACAGTACAACTATAGAAGTTTTTGAGTGTATTTGTTGACATGCCAAATCTCTTCAAACTGCTAATAAAGTATAGCCGCTGTCTTGCCTTCTTTATGACTATATGAATATATTGGGATCCTCAGAGATCTCACTTTCTCTCTCACTCTCACTCTCTCACCTCACTCTCTCACTCACTCTCTCTCTCACTCTCACTCACTCTTTCACTCACACTCTCTCACTCACACTCCCCCATGCTCTCTCTCTCCCCCACGCTCTCTCTCTCCCACGTGCTGTCTCTCTCACACTCTCACTCTCTCTCTCTCACTCTCACTCACTCTTTCACTCACACTCTCTCACTCACACTCCCCCATGCTCTCTCTCTCCCCCACGCTCTCTCTCTCCCACGTGCTGTCTCTCTCACACTCTCACTCTCTCTCTCTCTCTCTCTCACAGTATAAACATTGTGTGTATCTGTATAGTAAGTGTGTTTTTATTGGATATTGTCAGTGTAACCACATGAGTACATGGGCATTCCGTGTGTTTAATTCTGTGCAAATGGTTGCTGATATATCTGTGCAACACACACAAGACGCTGCCTGGCCTCCTGAGTTCCTCCAGCACCTGGTGAGTGTTGCTCAGATTTCCAGCAACTGCTGATTCTCTCTTGTTTGTGAGTATACTTGTCTTTCATTCGTTCGTGAGTTAGTGTTAGTGTTAGTACATGTATTTTATTTCAGTCTTGTTGATATCACAGTAGGTTGTAGAATATTGAAGTGGCAAGAACGGGAAGAGGACAGTGGAGTGAAAAAATAAGGAACTGAAACACAACAGTGATGAGTTTCGTTTCCCATGCTCCCTTTAGAGCCAGTGAGACCCCATTTCCTGCACTCCCTATGAACTCATCCGACAGTGCCACATTTCAAATAAAAGTAAATTAGAAGCATCATTGGTGCATGCATTTACTAGCAGCCAATCATTTGGAACATCAGCCATCCAAAGGGTGCCAGATTATCGGAGTTTCATTTCAGCTAGCATTCCTCAAAGTTTTTAATCCAGATACGTTTTTGACAGCTAATAATGGTTGAGGTGTATCACCATGGGAGAAGGATACACTTTAGGGAGTAATTTGAAATGGATCTGTGGAAAGAATTCCTGACTGTTGTGTGCAATCCTTTGCAGTGCAGTACCGGATTTTCACTCTGGATCATTACATGAGACCGGTGAATGAAAAGCTGAAAGTCTCTATCTATGTGAGTAGCCTGTCAATCTTCCCTTTGCCAACTGCCCCTGCTCGGGGTCAATTTCCCCCTCCTTTGCTTTGTTCTGTGGCTGGAGTAACAAACCTCCTTTAACACTTCTGGATTGGTGCTGTTCCAGAACTCCAGAGGCACGGAGCTGAAGACCACCGAGTGGATGTCCAACAAACTGAAGCAGTCTCAGACCAAAATCCCGGATAACGAGGAGTAAGTAGCCAAAGTGGCTCTAACTCTGCCTGCTAAAAGATTCAGTATGTAGTATACAGCCTCCTCTCCCACAGTGTGATACTCCCTCAGTACTACCCCTCTGACAGGACACTCCTTCACTATTGTCCCTCCTACAATGTGGTTTCCCCTGATACTGCCCACTCCCACAGTGATACTCCCTCAGTACTGCCCCTACCACAGTGTGAATCTCCCTCAGTGCTGCCCCTCCCACAGTGAGATACTCCTTCAATACTACCTCTCCTACAGTGACACTCCTTCAATATTGTCCCTCCTACAATGTGGTTTCCCCTGAATACTACCCCCTCCCACAGTGAAACTCCCTCAGTACTGTCCCTCCCATAGTGACACTCCCTCAGTAATGCACCTACCACAGTGTGAATCTCATTCAGTACTGTCCCTCCCACAGTCCCTCAATACCGTCCCTCCCACAGTGACTCTCCCTCGGTACCGTCCCTCCCACAGTGATTCTCACTCAGTACCGTCCCTCCCACAGTGATTCTCCCTCGGTACCGTCCCTCCCACAGTGACATTCCCTCAATACCATCCCTCCCATAGTGATTCTCACTCAGTACCGTCCCTCCCACAGTGATTCTCCCTCGGTACTGTCCCTCCCATACTGATTCTCCCTCAGTACCGTCCCTCCCACAGTGACACACCCTCAGTAATGCACCTACCACAGTGTGAATCTCATTCAGTTCTGTCCCTCCCACAGTCCCTCAGTACCGTCCCTCCCACAGTGACTCTCCCTCGGTACCGTCCCTTCCATAGTGATTCTCCCTCAGTACCGTCCCTCCCACAGTGACATTCCCTCAATACCGACCCTCCCATAGTGACATTCCCTCAATACCGTCCCTCCCACAGTGATTCTCACACAGTACCGTCCCTCCCACAGTGATTCTCCCTCGGTACCGTCCCTCCCATAGTGATTCTCACTCAGTACCGTCCCTCCCACAGTGATTCTCCCTCGGTACCGTCCCTCCCACAGTGACATTCCCTCAATACCGTCCCTCCCACAGTGACATTCCCTCAATACCGTCCCTCCCATAGTGATTCTCACTCAGTACCGTCCCTCCCACAGTGATTCTCCCTCGGTACCGTCCCTCCCACAGTGATTCTCCCTCGGTACTGTCCCTCCCACAGTGACTCTCCCTCGTTACCGTCCCTTCCATAGTGATTCTCACTCAGTACCGTCCCTCCCACAGTGACTCTCCCTCGGTACCGTCCCTTCCATAGTGATTCTCACTCAGTACCGTCCCTCCCACAGTGACATTCCCACAATACCGTCCCTCCCATAGTGATTCTCACTCAGTACCGTCCCTCCCACAGTGACTCTCCCTCGGTACCGTCCCTTCCATAGTGATTCTCACTCAGTACCGTCCCTCCCACAGTGACATTCCCTCAATACCATCCCTCCCATAGTGATTCTCACTCAGTACCGTCCCTCCCACAGTGATTCTCCCTCGGTACTGTCCCTCCCATAGTGATTCTCCCTCAGTACCGTCCCTCCCACAGTGACACACCCTCAGTAATGCACCTACCACAGTGTGATTCTCCCTCAGTACAGCCCCTCCCTCAGTGTGACACGCCCACTCTCCCTTAGTACTGCCCCCACATAGTGTGACCCTCTCTCAATGCCACACCTCCCACAGTGTAACATTCCCTCAGCACTGTCACTCCCACAATCTGACTCTCTCAGAGTGCAGCACTTCCACAGTAACCCCTCCCACACAGTGTGGCACTTTCACATACTGCCCTTCCCATAGTGTGGCTCTCCCTCGGTATAATGGGGATGTTACTCGTGATGTCCTCTTCCCGTAACTGGGGAAAATAAAGCACCAAGGTTCTCCATGGGGAAAGCTGCCCCTGTCCGAACAGCAAACACTCAGCCCACAAGTGAACTCTACACGGCAGAGTCACAGGACATCAAATACCGGAGGGGACGAGCAGGCAGAGCACTATCTTTGCATATCATAGTCATAGAAAAATACAGCACAGAAACAGGCCCTTCAGCCCATCCAGACCATGTTGAACCATTTAAACTGCCGACTCACATCGACTTGCGAGGTGCCCACGAGATGGCTCGTGCTTGAGCCCACCAGATAAAGGCTGTCCTAGACTGGGTGTGGTGTAATAACCCAGACTTCATTAGTCAGCCTAACATAAAGGAACCCTTAGGATTGAATTCAGACTGCAATTTGAGAGGGAGAAGCATATCAGAAGCGTATCAGTATCAGAGTGGAATAAAGGGAATTACAGAGGCATGAGAGGCGAGCTTGCCCAGGTGGATTGGAGGGGGATACTGGTGGGGACGATGGCAGAGTAGAGGTGCCTGAAGTTTCAGGGAATAGTTCACAAGGGGCAGGATAGATATGTCCCACACAGGGTGAGGCAACCGTGGTTGACAAGGGAAGTTAAGGATTGCATAAAAGCCAAGGAAAGGGCATATAAGGTAGCAAAAGGGAGTGGGAAGGTTGATGATTGTGAAACTCTTAAAATCCAGCAAAAGGCAACAAAAAAGCTATAAGAAGGTAAAAGATGGAATATGAGAGCAAACTGGCCAATAATATAAAGCAGGATGCTTGAAGTATTTTCAGTTATATAAAGAATAAAAGGGAGGTGAGTGTTGATACTGGACCACTGGAAATTGATGCTGGTGGGGTAGTAATGTTGGGGGTTGGGGGAGATGTGGGCAAAGAAATGACAGATGTACTTCTTAAGTACTTTGCTTTAGGCTTTACTGTGGAAGACACTAGCAGAGTGCCAGAGGTCTGTGAGTGTCAGGGAGCAGGAGTGAATGCCATTGCTATTACAAAGGAAAAACTGATAGGCATACTCAAAGGTCTTAAGGTGGATAGGTCACCTGGACCAGATGGACTGCATCCCAGAGTCCTGAGAGAAGTTGCTGAAGAAATAACAGATGCATTGGTTGTGATCTTTCAGGAATTAGTTGATTCTGGAATGGTCCTGGAGGGTAGGAAAACTACAAAGGCCACTCCATACTTTAAGAATGGAGAAAGACAAAAGAGAAGAAAGTATAGGCCAAACACGAGGAAATCTGCAGATGCTGGAAATTCAAACAACAACACACACACAAAGTGCTGGTGGAACACAGCAGGCCAGGCAGCATCTATAGGGAGAAGCATTGTTGACGTTTCGGGCCGAGACCCTTCGTCAGGACTAACCGAAAGGAAAGATTGTAAGAAATTTGAAAGTAGTGGGGGGAGGGGGAAATACGAAATTATAGGAAAAGACCGGAGGGGGTGGGATGAAGCTAAGAGCTGGAAAGGTGATTGGCGAAAGTGATACCGAACTGGAGAAGGGAAAGGATCATGGGACGGGAGGCCTCAGGAGAAAGAAAGGAGGGGGGGAGCACCAGAGGGAGATGGTGAACAGGCAAACAACTAAATATGTCAGGGATGGGGTAAGAAGGAGAGGAGGGGCATTAATGGAAGTTAGAGAAGTCAATGTTCATGCCATCAGGTTGGAGGCTACCCAGCCGGTATATAAGGTGTTGTTCCTCCAACCTGAGTTTGGATTCATTTTGACAGTAGAGGAGGCCATGGATAGACATATCAGAATGGGAATGGGACGTGGAATTAAAATGTGTGGCCACTGGGAGATCCTGCTTTTCCTGGCAGACCGAGCGTAGGTGTTCAGCAAAACTGTCTCCCAGTCTTCGTCAGGTCTCACCAATATATCAAAGGCCACACTGGGAGCACTGGACGCAGTATACCACACCAGCCGACTCACAGGTGAAGTGTTGCCTCACCTGGAAGGACTGTCTGGGGCCCTGAATGGTGGTGAGGGAGCAAGTGTAAGGGCAGGTGTAGCACTTGTTCCGTTTACAAGGATAAGTGCCAGGAGGGAGATCGGTGGGAAGGTATAGGCCAGTTAACGTAACCTCCGTGGTTGTGAAAGTGTTGGAGTCCATTATTAAGGATAGTTGGAGACTATTGATAAATTAAGTTTACATCTACATGGTTTCTGCAAAGGGAAATGTTGCTTCACAAATCTGTAAAATTCTTCGAGGAAGTAACAAGCAGGGTGGACAAAGGAAAAGCAGTGGATCTCCCTTCTTCACTCCCGATCCTGACGCAGTCCTTGACCCAAACCATTGACAGTGGCTCTCCCCAACCCTCAGAAGCTGCTTGACCAGCTGAGCTCCTCCAGCAGGTTGTTTGTTATTCCATCTCCGACAACCTTTTATCCTCCAGTTAGCCACACACAATAGGCAGTTTGCAACTGCCAGTTAACCAACAGAATGGCAAGTCTTTGGGTTGTGGGAGGAGAGCCATGAACTCCCAGGGAGAACTTCCACATAGACAGCATCAGATGTACAGCATCTGGGGGGTTTGCTGGACAGCTGTGCCCCCTCACAGCTATGGAACTGTACGGTGCAGGATTAAAGGATTTGCTGTATTTGTCAAATCTACATCGTAACATACAGTGAAAGGTTACAAAGGTACATTTAATGTCAGAAAAATGTATACAATATACATCCTGAAATTCTCTTTCTTCACGAACATTGAGGAGTGCCCCAAACAATGAATGACAGTTAAATGTTAGAACCCCAAAGCCCCCCCAACTCCCCCTCCCACGTGTAAGCAGCAGCATAGCAGTGATCCCCCTTCCCCCACCAGCAAAAAAGCATCAGCACCCCCCACCAAGCACTCAAAAGTGCAGCCAAGTATCCCTAAGAGTACTCTCATCTAGTATTTGACATACCGCAGGCTCCCTCTCTCCCTAATAAGGGAAAAAGAGGTGTCCCCATTTTCACAGTGAGATGGGAGACATACCAAGCAACTTGCAGATTTGCGATGTTAAAAGTCTGTGGTGTTGCTTTTTCTGAGCTCTGTGCCCAAAGAACTCGGGTCTCTGGGCACACAGCCAGCTTGCCACTTCCAACCTTCCGTGTACTCCCACGACACTCTAGATTCCAACGGAGGTACCGACCTCGAGTCTGCCCGCCTCCAGAGCCACGTTATCCTGAAGGCGCGCTGAATGTCTAGGCCATGCTCTTGGTATATTGAGTAACGGCCAGTAGTGAGACCCCGAGAGTGGGTGCAATTTTCGCAAAGAACCAAAGTCAGCGTGTAGCTCCAGGTCAGGGTCTTCAAAAGAACCCTGCAAGGGAAAAACAGAGATATTCAAGATAGAACTAGAGCAGTTGCTGAAGATGCAAGAAAAGGAGTTGCCGTTAGGAGTCACAAAAACGTGTACTTTCTGCACCAAATCTCCTCGAGTCAGTGAGAATTGTGCTGGGCAGCCTGCAAGTTTTGCCAGGCTTCCAGTGCCAACATAGGATGCCCGCACCTCACTAAATAACCGCATGTCTTTGGGATGTGGGAGGAAATGGAGCAAACGGGCATGGCCATGGCGAGACTGCAGAAAGTCCTTCCAGGCAGTGATGGGAATCGAACCCCGACGGCTGCTGTTGTGAAATGACGTGCTAACTGCTATGCTACTAAAGGCTCTTTGCTACATCATATCTGTGCCAAACACTTTGCTCATCCATATTAATCCCATTTACTAGCACCTGCGACTGTATCCTTCTGTTCCTTGCCTATTTAAGTGTCTGTCTCAATGTCTCAATCGTCCCAGTGGGGTTTTACTAGCAGGTCAGCTCCTCTGCTCAATGTTCCTCTGTCTGCTTCCTTTTAAGACCGGGAACATGGCGAATTGAGGCCCAGTTTGCAGATGCACCCATGTCCAAAGTGACGGCGCAGTTTGAAGTGAAGGAATTTGGTGAGTGCTTGGTGAGACTCTGCCAATTCATGCTCGTTCAGTAAGCAGCGTGAAATGTTGTTCATTCTCAATGCCATGAGAAGCAGACTTATTTATTACTGTCATAGTAATGAGGTGCAATGAAATAACCTTCGAGTTGCCTGCCCTTCATGCAGATCATTTTAGCACGTGGGTGCACTGAGGTCACACATGCAGAATATATACTCAGAGGCAACTTTATTGGATGCCTCCTTTGCCAAAAACAGTGGCCACTCAGTGTATGTTTGTAGTCTTCTACTGGAGCCCATTCAGAGATGCTCTAATGTTATAATGTGTAGTTATTTGAGCTACTGTCTGCTTCCTATCAGCTTAAACTGGCCTGGCTATTCTCATCTGACCTCTCTCATTAACAAGGTGTTTTCACTCACAGAACTGGATGTTTTTTTTTCTGCACCATTCTCTTTAAGCTCTGAAGATTGTAATGCCTGAAAATCTCAGGAGATCAGCAGTTTCCGAGATGCTCAAGTCACCCCATCTGGCACCAACAATCACCATGATCACTTTCCTTGCCCACTCTGATGTTTGGTCTGGACAACAGCTGAAGCTTTTAACATGTCTGCGTGCTTTTATGCATTGTGTTGCTGCCGCTTGATTGGCTGATTAGATATTTGCATTAATAAGCAGGTGTACATGAGCACCTGAGAAACTGCAAGATGGACAATAAGGTACAAGGACTATGATGAGGAAGGCTGGGAAGTCAAGATTCCACCTTAATGTACTAAGGGACATTTCATAGTGTTATAACAGCAGGATAGGAGCTGTTCTTGAGGTTGTTCATGTGTTCTTTCAGGCTTTTGCCTGGTGGAAAATGGGAGAAATGAGAATGACCAGGGTGACTGGTCGCTGTTTTGCTGAGGCAGCAAGAATTGTGGACAGGATCCATGGAGGAGAAGTTGGTTTCTGTGATGGAGCTGCTGAGGGTTAATGGGGACATGCCGATCTCTTTAGTCTCTTTAGGAAGTACTGAAGGGGAGGGCCACCCTGGATCTCTGGTTCTTTATGGTGAAGATACCTTCCATGCCTTTGTTGTGTAAAGAAGGAAAGCTCTGTGGTGTAGCAGCTAGAACTGCTGCCTCATGTCTCCTACCCCCCAGTGATGTCTGTGCTTGCAGTTTGCACGCTTTCCCCTGCTTGCTCCAGTTTCTTCCTCGTGTCTCAAAGACATGTGGGTTGGTAGGTTAATTATTGCTCTAAATTCACCCTGGTACATTGGTGAGTGATGGAATTTGACAGTTGGGCAGGGGGATTGAATGTGGGGAGAATCAAGATGGAAGAAGTGTAAATGGGTGGATTGATGTTCAGCCTCTGGATGGTCTGAAGGACCTGTTTTCATGCTGTATCTCTCTGTAACTCTGACAGCATTACATTACCAGGTTGACACAGCTTTTCTATGTTGTGGGAGGAAACCGGAGCACTCAGGAACCCACGCAGTCACAGGGAGAATGTGCAAACCCCCATACATCGACAGTGCTGGGAGCTGGAATCGAACCTGGGACTCTGAAGCCATGAGGCAGCTGCTCTACCCACTGCACCGCTGCGCTGTTCTTCCTCTTCCTCTTCCCTTCCCAAGCCTGATAAAGGTGACTCTCAGTCAAATACTACAGCTGTTTGGCAATTTCTTCAACCCTGACCAAGCTGGACGGAACCAATAATGATAAGACAAATCCTTTGCTACTCTGGCGTTTGGGGGCTTGTGTGCCTCAGTGATCTGGAGTCGGGGCTTTATGCTTTGCCTCTTGGTAGGGTCGCCCATGCCAAACAGGTCAAAGGGTAGAGGTCAGAATCAGAGTGATCCCCTGGTCCTCCAGGTTCAGGGGTTGAGTTCAGGGCTAAACACCCTGACTGGTAAAACAAAATTTGTTACAGAAGCAGTAATGAAGAATCCTTCTACACTTGTGTGCGACTCAAAATTAGATGGAAGGCCTTGGTTGCTGCCCTAAATGCCAACAGCGTAACAGCCTGTATGCAAGTACGTTTGCAACACTGGCAAATATTTACAGAGCCCAAAACCAAACAGACAGCAAGATAAGAGACTATTTTGCAGTGTTATATCAGCATATGGAAGATAAGACGATAATTGTTGCGACAGTACTCAACCAGCCGATCTGCCTTATTCCTGTATGCCTCCTCGTCACCACCAGTAGTTGGTGACTCTGCCAACAATAGCTGTGTCATCGGCGATGGTGTTTGCACTATGCCTTGCCATACAGTCATGAGAGTAGAAAGAGTAGTGCAGCACGCTAAGCGAACATTCTTTCGGTGACCCTGTGTTGATTGTCAGCAAGGAGGAGATGTGGTTCCTGATCTGCATTGAATATGATCTCTTGATGAGGAGGACGAGGGTCCAGTTGCAAAGGGAGGTACAGAGGCCCAGGTTTTGAAGCTCGTTGATTAGTACTGAGGGGACGATAGTGATGACGATCTGCAGGCGTTGCGTGCATAGCAGATGATTTGCTTGCATGCCATTCATTGGTTGAAATGTAACCATGCTTCTCTTGTAGTTCTTCCCAGGTTCGATGTCAAGGTCCAAGCGAGTGAAATGTTCTATCTCGTGACAAGGGAGAGATTCGAGTTCAGAATCACCGCAAAGTAAGTGTGAAATGGGTCCAGAGGTGGTGTATGTTCTTAGTGTGAGATATGGGGGCCTCTGGTGGACCTGTGGTCTCCCTGATAACTACATCTGCATGAAGTGCATCCAGCTGTGTTAAGGAACTGGAACAGTAGCTGGATGACCTTCACCTCATATTGAAAAATGAGGTGGTGATGGAAAGGGATTTGGAGGGGCCAGGTACCTGGGTGACTGTCAGGAGAGGGAGAGGTAATAGGCAGCCAGTGCTGACTACCCCTGTGGTCCTTCCCCTCAATGATAAGTTCAAAGTAAATTTTATTAACAAAGTACATATGCCACCATCCACACATCCTGTGATTCATTTTCTTGTGGCCATACTCAGCAAATTTATAGAATAGTAACTATTACAGGATCAATGAAAGATCAACTAGAGTACAGGAGACAACAAACTGTGTAAATGCAAATATAAATACATAGCAATAAACAACGAGAACAGGAGATAATGAGATAAGGAGTCATCGAAAGTGAGATCATTGGTTGTAGGAACATTTCAATGATGGGACAAGTGAAGTTGAGTGTAGTTATCCCTTTTTGTTCAAGAACCTGGTGGTTGAGGGGTAGTAACTGTTCTTGAACCTGGTGATGCGAGTCCTGAAGCTCTTGTACCTTCTACCTGATGGCAGCAGTGAGAAGAAACCATGACCTGGGTGGTGGGGATCCCTGATGATAGATGCTGCTTCCCACGACAGCGCTTCATGTAGGTGAGCTCAAAGGTTGGGAGGGCTTTACCTGTGATATACGGGGCCAAATCCACCAGTTTTTGTAGGATTTCCTGTTCAAAGGCATGGTGTTTCCATTACAGGCTGCAAAGCAGTCAGACAATATACTCTCCACGACACACCAGTCTGATAAAGATCAAAGATTCAAAGGTTCAATTTAATGTCGGAGAAGAGCATACAATATACATCCTGAAATGCTTTATCTTCGCAAACATCCTCGAAAACAGAGAAGTGCCCCCAAAAAATGGACAGAACCCCAAAGCAACCCCCCCCCCAGCTCCCCTCCCTCCCGTGTGGAAGCAGCAGCGCGCAACAGTATCCCTCCCCCAACTGGCAAGAAAAAAGCATCGGCACCGCCACCGAGCGCTCAAGCATGAGCAAAGATACAGACTCGTAGTTACCCCAAAGACTTTGTGTTTCACCCGGCATTCGACATATCACAGGTTCTGTCTCTCTCCCTAGTAAGGGAGAAACATAGAAAATAGGTGCAGGAGTAGGCCATTCGGCCCTTCGAGCCTGCACCGCCATTCAGTATGATCATGGCTGATCATCCAACTCCGAACCCTGTACCTGCCTTCTCTCCATACGCCTGATCCCTTTAGCCACAAGGGCCATATCTAACTTCCTCTTAAATATAAACAATGAACCAGCCTCAGCTGTTTCCTGTGGCAGAGAATTCCACAGATTCACCACTCTGTGTGAAGAAGTTTTTCCTTATCTCAGTCCTAAAAGGCTTCCCCTTTATCCTTAAACTGTGACCCCTCGTTCTGGACTGCCCCAACATCGGAAACAATCTTCCTGCATCTAGCCTGTCCAATCCCTTTAGGATTTTATACTTTTCAATAAGATCTAAAAGAAGAAGGAGGTGTCTCCATTTTCCCAGTGAGCGGGGAGACATTACTAACAACTTGCTGGTTAGCGATGTTAAAAGTCAGTCACATCGCTTTTCTCGAGCTCTGTGTCTGAAGATCTCAAAGATCCCAGGTCTTTGGGCACACAGCAGTAGCTTTTCCGACTCCCCGACAACACATGTGTGTCCTGCCGTAACACTGACCCTCGATCTGCCTGCCTCCACAGCCCCGAGATCCCAGGCTTCCAAAGTAGAGCCGACCTCTCAGACCGAACCCTTGTCGTGCCGGACAACGGCCAGTCCAAAAACCCCCGAGAATGGGTCCCATTCCCACAAAGGACCAAAGTCAGCCTGTCAAGGTCTTCAGTAGAACCCGGAAAGGGTTTAGCGCCATTTTAACTTCGCTCCACTTTAGCTGGCACGCTGAATCTCTGCAAACTCCTGGAGAAGTAGAGCACTGCCGTGGTTTCTTCACAATCGCACTTGTGTGCTGTGCCCAGTGCAGGTCCACTGAAATAATAACAACTAGGAATTTAGAGTTGCTAACCCTCTCCACATCTGATCCTGTGGTTTGCCTCTCCTGAAGTCTATAATCAGTTCCTGGGTCTTGCTGCCATTGAGTGAGAGGTTGTTGTCGGAGGTTCTTATTGTTATCATCACTCAGACAGATTCTCAATCTCCCTCCTACAAGCTGATTCATCACCACCTTTGATTTGGCCCACAACAGCAAACTTGTGTATGGCATTGGATCTGTGCTTAGCCACACAGTCGTAGAGCATAGAGTCACAGAGCAGGGGGCTCAGACACGGCATTCAAAGAGAGGAGGATGAACAGCAGAGAGTGGTGGTAGATAAGGTACAGATTGATACCATGATATAGGTTGGAAAAGGGAGGGGTTCCTGAAGAGAGAATATAAGGAGTTAGTTAGAATGCTGAAAGCAGGATCGTCAGGGTGGTATTCTCTGATTGCTGCCTGTGCCACGTGCCTTTGAGGGTAAGAATAGGATGACCTGTCAGATGAATGTGTGGCTGAGAAATTAGTGCAGGGGGAAAAGGGCCCAAGAGATTAAAAATATCAGTAAGCACACCTGCTCGTTGTGCCGTGCACATCCCGAGTACTTGCCCTGGGATGTTGTCTGGTCCTGCAGCCTTGCGACTGTCCAGTCATTGGAAACATCTGCGTACCTCGGCCTCAGAGCTGACCAGGTTGCAGGTTGTAGCGGCGGCTTTCCTCGGAGGCTCAGAGTTAGCGACATCGAACCGAGCGCAAAAGTGATTGAGCTCATCTGGGAGCGAGGCCGCGATGTTGGCGGCACCACAACGTTTGGCTTTGAAGTCCGTGATGATGGTATGCAGCCCTCACCACAAGTCACGTGTGTTATTAGTTCTGAAATCTGACTCAGTCTTGTCCCTGTATTGCTGTTGATAGCTTTACGCAGATTGTAGCTACTCTTCTTGAGCTCCAGCTGATTGCTGGCAGCATAAGCTCTATGTCGCGCAGTAAGCCCTGCTTCCTCAGGTTTCCTGGTTCGGGAAGACCCTGACTGACTTCTGAGGGACCACGATGTTGATGCACTTCCAAATGAAACACACGACTCCATCCGTGAACTCGGAGACGTCTTCATCATGGAAGATATTCCAGTCGACGTCATCAAAGCGGTCCCTGCAGCATGGAGGCCGATTGGTCGGACCAACAGTGGATGATTTTAACTATGGCCACCTCTTGTTTCAGCTTCCACCTGTACGTCGGCAAAAGCTGAATTGAAGAGTGGTCTGAGTTTTCAAAAGCTAGGCGAAAGAGAGCTTTGTAAGAGCTTAGAAAAATAGAGGGCAATGGGTAACCCTGGTAATTTCTAAAGGAAGTACATGTTCGCTACGGCATTGTGGGCCAATGGGCCTGTATTGTGCTGTACTTTTTCTATGTAAGCATTGCGGAAGAGGGCGTAACAGTGGTCAAGTGTCTTATCTCTACGAGCGCTCACCTGGATGTGCTGACAAAACTTTGGAGAGACTTTTGTCAGCGATGCTTGATTAAAGTCACCAGCGATGATGAAGGCAGCCTCTGGGTGTGCAGTCTCCAGCATGTTTATGGTCTTGTACAGTTCCTTAAGAGCCAGGTCAGAATCAGCCTGTGGCGGAATTTACACCATTATGATGATAAGAGCCGTGAACTCCCTAGGCAGCCAGTAGGGTCTACATGGCAGCACCAGGTATTCCAGGTCTGGGGAACAAAAGGACTTGAGCGCATGCACATTCTGGGGGTTGTTGAACATGAAGCATACCCCTCCTCCTTTATGTTCCTAGAGAGGTTATTTGACCTGTCGGCCCGGAAAAGGAAGATTCCAGAGTGCTTGATGGCCTGTTCTGGTATCTCCTCCGTCAGCCAGGTCTCCATGAAGCACAAAACATTGCATTCCTTTGCTTCCTGCTGATAGGAGATTCTGGCTCTCCGTTCACAAAGCTTGTTGTCCAGGGGCCTGAATGTTAGCCAGAACTATCCTAGGGAGTGGTGGCCGGTTTGCACGCCGTCTCAGCCTCGCCAGGGCATCGACCCTTCTCACTCGCCTGTGGCGCTTCTTCCAAGGTAATGGCAGTGTAGGAGGTGAGTCTCCCATGTGTAAGCAGGAGTTCCCAGTGTAGGAAAGGAGGCACATAGTGGGTAAATGCCATCTTCCTGATGTTCAGAAGAGTTAGCCTATCGTATCTGATGTGACTATCAGCTACTTGAACAGAAAATGCTAACAAAATTGTTGAAGTTAGTCGTATACTGTAGATTTGGAATGGAGCTCGCAACATGACTGCCATACACAGCGCCACCTTGATGGAACTTAAGTATATTGCACCAGTCTTCACTGTGGAAGACACAAGCAGAGTGCCAGGGGGCAGAAGTGAGCTTTGTTACTACGAAGGAGAAGGAGATTGAGAAGCTGAAGGGTCTGAAGGTACATCAGTCACCTGGACCAGGGTTCTGAAAGAGGTCGCTGAAGAGATTGTGAAGCCATTAGTAATGATCTTTCAAGAATCACTAGATTCTGGAATGGTTCATGAAAACTGGGAAATTGGAATTGTCACCCCACTCTTCAAGAAGGGAGGGAGGCAGAAGAATGGAAATTATAGGCCTGTTAGCCTGACTTCCATGGTTGGGAAGATGAGGAAGTCTATTATTAAGGATGAGGTTTTGGAGAACTTGGAAGCATATGATAAAATAGGCCAAAGTCAGCAGGATTTTCCTAATTGGGAGATCTTGCCTGACAAATCCGTTGGAAGTCTTTGAGAAAATAACAAGCAGGAGAATCAGTGGATGTTGTTTGCTTGGATTTTCAGAAGGCCTTTGACAAGGTGTCGCACCTGAGGTTGCTTAACAGGATAAGAGCCCATCGTATCATAGGAAGGGCACTAGCATGGATAGAAGATTGGCTGACAGGCAGCAGGCAAAGTGAAGAAATAAAGAGGTCCTATTCTGGTTGGCCACTGGTGACTAGCAGCGTGCAGCAGGTTTAGTTTCGGGAATGATTTTTCTCACATTGCGTGTCAATGATTTAGATGAAGAAATTCAATTAAATTCAATTCAGGTTTAATTATCATTTAACCATATAAGAATACTGAAGAATACAGCCAAATGAGATAGCATTAGCAGGGGGTCAAGGTGCAGATGCCCCCACCCACCCAGCCCACTGATATCCTTTGTCGACTGGCCCCTGATGCCTGCTAGGCAACAGTGAGGCTTTGAGGCCCAGCGCTCACCCTGATGCCTGACTCCCGCTAGGCGAATCCATGGCTTTGAGGCCCAATCCTCGCATATACAAGCATGTATAGAATATTAGTAAAAACAGAACCATACAGATATGTATGTATATAGCCCAGACACCCTCAGTCCATTTCAAATCTTCGGTTGCCACAACTGCGCTACACCGCCCCTAGTAGGGTGCAATGGTTCAGACGTCTCTCTGCCTGCTGCCGAAAAGCAAGTGACCCTGCAGCTTGAGGCCCGAGCCCATTGACTGCTGCCAGAGAATCTGCAGTCGGCCACAACAGAGCCTGTCTTCTGCCGAGTGAAACCCTGGGAGGGCAGCTCCGACTTGGTGCCCCACTTCCCCCTTGTGAAGCACAACAGCTTTGTCCCCTCACTCCGGATGGTTGCAAGCAGGAAACACCGTGGCTTTCAGGCCTAGTCCTCTCCACGATCAAGGACTCGGCCCCCTCCTTCCGCCCCTGCTCACACCCAATAAATCAGCAAATCGAACTTGCAGCATGCCAGATTAACAGTGTCCAAGTTGGTCTTACGATCACACGAAAAGTGGCCATGACAGCCACTGACGACTTAACTGCAAGCCTCCATTGATTCAGGCAGCAGCATGTTGCAGAGCCTCTTCATTATCTCTGCTGGTGAGCAACTCGCTGATGGTGTAGACCTGCAGTACTTTTAATTCTCAACGCATAGCAGGATCCAGCAGTCCTCAGACCTACGGTTTGATGTTGTATTTGACGAATTGTCAGCTTTGTGGCCAAGTTTGTGAACAATATGAAGATGGCTGGAGGGGCAGATAGAGTTGACTAAGCAGAGTGTGTGCAGAAGGACAGACAGATTAGGGGAAAGGCCAAAGAAATGGCAGATGAAATAACATGTGTGGAAAGTAAATGGTCATACACTTGGCTGGAAAGAATAAAATATGGACTATTTTCCAAATGGGGATAAATTTCAATAATCAGAGGTACAAAGGGGCTTGGGATTCCCTAAAAGTTAACTTGCAGGTTGAGGCAGTGATAAGCAAGATAAATTTAATTTTAGCATTCATCTCGAGAAGGGTGGAATACAAAAGCAAAGATGTAATGAGGCTTTATAAGGCATTGGTCAGCACCTGGACTATTGCGAGCAGTTTTTGCCCACTTTTCTAAGAAAAGATGTGGTGGTATTGGAGAGAGTCTAGAGGAGGTTAACGAGAATAATTCCAGGAATGAAAGGTTAATATATGGGAAATGTTCGATAGCTCTGGGCCTGAACGCGCTAGAGTTTAAAAGGTTGAAGGGGGATCTCATTGAAGCTGATTGAACATTGAAAGACCCAGATGAACTGGATATGGAGAGGATGTTTCCTATAGTGGGAGAGTCTAGGACCTGAGAGCTTATCCTCAGAACCGAAGGATTCCCAATTAGAACAGAGATGATGAAAAATTCCTTCAACTAGAAGGTGTCAACTCTGTGGAATTCATTGCCACAGACAGCTGTACAGGCCGAGATGTTGGGTATATTTAATGTGGCAGTTGATAGGTCCTTGGTTAATTAGGGCATCAGAAGTTATGGGGAGAAGGCAGGAGAATGGGGTTGTGAGGGATAATAAATCAGCCATGATGGAATGGCGGAGCAGATGTGATGGGTCAAATGGCCTAATTCCGCTCATCTCAGCATGTTTGATACAGATGCGCGGGTGCACCATCCAGCTCTCTGAAGTGGTTCAAGGAGGCAGCTCAGTCCAGTTTCTCATGGGCAGTTTGAAATGGGAAACAAACATCACCCTTGCCACATCACATTACTGAACATATAGGCGTCCATCAGTCTCGTGAGGCCATGGATTTGCACCTTGGAAGGTTTCCAGGGTGCAGGCCTGGGCAGGGTTGTATGGGTGACTGGCAGTTGCCCAAGCTGCAAGCCTTCCCCTCTCCACACCACCGATGTTGTCCAAGGGAAGGGCACTAGGACCCAAGCAGCTTGGACCGGTGTCGTTGCACAGCAACGTGTTGTTAAGTGCCTTGCTCAAGGACACAAACACGTTGCCTCAGCTGAGGCTCGAACCAGTGACCTTCAGGTTACTAGTCTGATGCCTTTATCCACTAGGCCATGCGCCAACACATTACTGAACAAGTGGTATAGAAACCTGTGTTAACGTCTAATAAGCTCAGCTATCATCTTTTAAAGGCACTTGTATGGTGAACCAGTGAATGGAGAGGCCCATATTAGATTTGGAATCATCCATGGTGTTAACAATAAGACAGACGTTTGGAGCCTAGGACGAAAATTAACGGTGAGCACATTTCAAGGCTTCTGACATGGGATTTGGGTATCTGGGTTAATATAAAGGGTTAATTTTGTTGTAGCAGTGGGAGATCAGGAGAATCTGTGGAACTCCAGCCCCTGATTGTTTAGCTTTCATCTCTGTGTCTGTCTAAGAGACTCTTAAAAGTCCTTAATATCTCGGTGTCTTACAAGGAATGTACAAGAGGAGATGGAGACCATGAGATTTTGCCAGACCTTTAAACACCCGTTTATTCAAAGGAAGGTGGGACAGAATTTCAGCTTTGATGTTTGCCTTTACCTGGGCAGAGGCTCCTGAGGTTCGAGAAGTGGTCCCAGTGTGGCAGAGCGAGCTCGGTTCACAGAGGACCTCTGTCTTGCAGATGTTAAGTGTAAGACCAATCTCCTATTGACTCAGTGAGCTTGTAGCTCGGCCTCCCCCCCCCCCCCCCAACCCCATTGCCTGAGTGTGTGCATAGGAAAATGAGAAAATAGGAACAGCAGGAGGCCACTCAGCCCCTCACACCTGCCCCATCTTTCTAAAGGTAGTCACGGCTGATCAGGCTCAGGTTTCATCTCCTCTTCTGTACCAGTTCTCCACTGACCTCAATCTCCACCAATCTTTCAAAAACCACCCACCTCCACTTTAAATATTCTCAGTAATCTACTCTTCACTTGCCACGTTCTGATTATTTATGTTGTTATGTTCTAAGAGACTATCACTCTCTGGTTAAAGACTGCTCTTAATCTTGCAACTTTGTCCTCTCATTGAACACTCTCCCACCATCTACCCTCTCAAAAACTCAGAAACTTGTACTTCAGAATAAGATCACTCTCCTAAACGAGGAATATAGATAGACAGACACTTTATTGATCCCAAAGGAAATTACAGTGTCATAGTAGCATTACAAGTTTTATTGATGTACAAATATTAGAAGAAAAGTAAGAATAAATAAAAAAATGTAAGTTACTTTCAACAGTATCACCATTGAGGTGTCATCACTTCCCTGCTACAGGTTGACTCATAGAGCCTAAAGACTGAGGGTAAGAATGACCTCATATAGCTCTTCTCGGAACAGTCTTAGTCTGCAACTGAAAGTACTCCTCTGATCAGCCAAGGTGGCATGCAGAGGGTGAGAAACATTGTCCAGAATTGCCAGGAATTTCTGTAGGGTCTTTTGTTCCACCACAGCCTCCAGTGTGTCCAGTTTGACTCCTGTAACAGAGCCAGCCTTTCTAATCAGTTTTTGAGCCTGTTGGCATCATCTGTGTTGATGCCATTGCCCCAGCACACCACTGCATAGAAGACTGCACTGGCAACAACAGACTGGTAGAACATATGAAGGAGAGGCCTGCATACTCCAAAGGACCTCAGAGTATGCACCCAATCTGCCTATTCCTTCTCAATAGGACAACACTCTGATCCCAGGAATTATCCTGGTGAATCTCCTTTAGACTGCCTCCAAGGCTGGTGTATCCTACATTAGGGAAAGGAGCCAAGTCCTGTGAAGCTGCTGCAAGCAACGTTTACATAACATAAGGTTATAAGGAATAGGACAAGGAGTGAGCCATCTGGCCCGTCGATTCAATAAATCATGGCTGATCTGGCCATGGACTCAGCTCTACTTACTGCCTGTTTCCCATAACCCTTAATTCTCCATATTATGCAAAAAATCTTGCTTCAACTATTCTGTCTTAGAAGAGTTCAGTTACAATCCTTGGGATAGTATCTTGACACCTTTGGCTCCTCCTTCCCACCTTCCTCACTTGATCCCATGGTCCACCTTCTTTTCCCATGAGTTTCCATCATCTTCAGCCCTGTGTCACCCCTGCCTCTCATCTTCCAGCCTCTGTTGCTATCTCTATTCCCTTGTCTCCATCTTCTGGTTACCCCACCTTACCTGGATCCACCTCTAGCCTACCATCTGTCCTCCACCCCTTTTCCTCACTGGCCATCTCCCTCTATCTTTCAGCCCAGGTGAAGATTCTGGGCCTGAAACATCGACTGCCCATTTCCCTCCACAGGTCAAAGGTTTCAAAGGTACATTTAATGTCAGAAAAATGTATACAATATACATCCTGAAATACTTTTTCTTTGCAAGCATCCATGAAAACAGAGGAGTGCCCCAAAGCATGAATGACAGTTAAATGTGAGAACCCCACAGCCCACCCCAGCTCTTCCCTCCCTTGCATAAGCGGCAGCAAGCAACGATCCCCCCCCCACTGGCAAAAAAAAGCAAGCATCAGCACTTCCTGCGAGCACTCAAGCATGAGCAAAGCAATAGCAAAGACCCAGTCTTGCAGTCACCCCAAAGACTACGTGTTTCACCCGGCATTCGACATACCACAGGCTCTCTCTCCCCCTAATAAGGGAGAAGGAGGTGTCTCTGTTTCACAGCAAGAGAGCAGACATAACAAACAACTCATTAGTTTGCGATGTTAAAAGTCCATTGCGTTACTTTTTCCATGCTCTGTGCCCCAAGATCTTGGGTCTCCGGGCGCACAGCCGGCGAACTTCGGTCTCCCATGACACACTGATTTCCTGCTGGCACACCGGGTCCACCTGTCTCCGGAGCTACGAGATGCTGGAACTCCAAAGGCCAGCTAATCTCTCAGGCTGCATCCCTGGCATATTGAATAACAACCAGTCGTGAAACCCCAAGAGCTGGTTGCATTCCTGCAAAGAACCGAAATCAGCATGTAACTCCAGGTCAGAGTCTTCAAAAGAACCCTGAAAGGGAAAGGGAGATATTAAGGAGGGAAGTAGAGCTGTTTCCGAAGATGCAAGCAAAGGAGTCGCTGTCAGGCGCCATTGTCTCCTCCTAAATTCCTTCTGACCCACTAATTTCCTCAAGCAACTCGTCTGTGGAAGGATAGACACTCAGTGGCCACTTTACTGGGTACCTCCAGTACCTGAACAAGTGGTCACTGAGTGCATGTTTGTGGTCTTCCGTTGATGTATCCTGTCCACTTCAAGGTTTGATGTGTTGTGCATCCAGAGATGCCCTTTGGCACACCGCTATTGTAATGTAAGGGTATTTGAGTTATTTTTGACTTCCTGTTAGCTTGAACCAGTCTGGCCATTCTCCTCTGACCTCTCTCATGAACAAGGCACTTTCGCTCACAGAACTGCCTCTCACTGGATATTTTCGCTTTTTGCAAACTCTGTAAATGCTAGAGATTTTTGTGCGTGAAAATCCCAGGAGATTGCAGTTTCTGAGATATTTAAACTACCACATCTGGCACCAACAATGTTCAAAGTTACTTTGATCACATTTCTTCCTGCATTCTGATATTTGGTCAGAACAACAGCTGAATAGAGGAGATGTCAGGGGTAAGTTTTTACGCAGAGAGTGGTGAGTGTGTGGAATGGGCTGCTGGCGATGGTGGTGGAGTCGGATACGATAGGGTCTTTTAAGAGACTCCTGGACAGGTACATGGAGCTTAGAAAAATAGAGAGCTATGGGCAACCCTAGGTAATTTCTAAGGTAAGGTCAGGTTCGGCATAGCTTTGTGGGCCAAAGAGTCTGTATTGTGCTGTAGGTTTTCTGTGTTTTTTGTATGAACCTCTTGATCATTTATGCATTGAGATGCTGCCACATGATTGGCTGATTAGAGATTTGCCTTTAATGAGAAAGTGTACAGAATAAAGTGGCCACTGAGTGTATATCAATTGTCTGATTGTGTGCTTCCTCTTGTATTGAGCTGGATTACTACTGCAACAGCACATCATCAGCAGGGTACAAGTCTGATTCATTGCTCAGACTAGTAGAGTGTTACCTTACATCTCCAGAGAACTTGAGTTCGATTCCGAAGTCCAGCGCTGTGTGTGTGTGTGTGAGAGAGTGTGTGAGTTTCCTCCCACATCCCAAAGATGGGGGTCAGTTGCTTTAAACTGTTGCCGAGTGTTTGGCTGAGTGGTATAATCTCGAAGTGGGGTGGGGGGGGGGGGTAAGGGAGTGATTGGGAATGTGAGGAGAATAAAATGGGCTTTACCTAAGATTATGTAAGTAGGTGGTAGAAGCAGAGTCAATGGGCCAAAGGGCCTGTTTTCCTTCTGTATCTCCCTCCAACTTTGTCTTTATCCTCACTTCCAGGTGACAGCAGGAGTGGCCAGTTCCTACCTGGACACGAATGACCTACTGACAAAATCCGGCCTGTTATCCAGGGTCGACCTGCTGGGGATGAACCTCTACATGGGAGTGACAGTAGTGGAGCTCGGCAGTAAGTATGAGTGGGGTCATCTGATGTTACGGTCTTTCATTTCTTCGAGCCCCGAGGTTCAGCTAAGTCTTTCCCTATACACCTGGAAGTCAGCTGAAGTGCTCAACCAAAGCAATGAGAAAGAGTCACAAGTGGCACAGTTATTTGGCAGCCCTCTTGGTCACCAGGGCACGGGTCGCCATCCCTATTGGTCACCAGAGCATGGGTTGTCATCCCTATTGGTCACCAGAGCATGGGTTGTCATCCCTATTGGTCACCAGGGCATGGGTTGTCATCCCTATTGGTCACCAGGGCATGGGTCGCCATCCCTATTGGTCACCAGGGGACAGGTGGCCAAGCCTCTTGCCCCAGAGATAATTCTGAATTGAGACGTTGAACCACTGCCTGCCCTGTCAGTGAGGCCAACACATCCTACAGCCTTGTTGTGGACCCATGAACATAACCTCACTACTTTTGCTCTCTTTTTGCACCATTTAGCTAATTTAATTCTGTTTTGAAAATATATAAATCCCATTGTAATTTATAGTTTTTTTGTGTATTACATTGTACTACTGCTGAAAAACAAGGAATTTCACGACATGACATGTCCGTGATAATAAATGTGATTCTGAGGAGGGGAGATTACTCCAGGAGAAATTGAACGCTCCTGGCCCCTCCTTCGCATGACATTGTTTGAAAGTAGTGGGGAGGCAGTGACTGACTGTCTAGGACCGAGACCGTCACACACTCGTGTGCTATATCCTCTCACTGCCCTTGCTCCGTGCAGGAGCGCCACACACTCGATGCTCAGCCAACTAACTGAATATTTGCACAGATTGTGGTTGCAGTGATAAGGATTTACAGTGCTGGGCGGTCACGGTGATGGGGCGGCGGGGGGGGGGTTGGTGGTCGCTTTGAAGAGGGGAGGTTCATGGTCGGGGGACGTACTGATGGGCAGTGACAGTGACGGGTGGGTTGCAGAGATTAGGGTAATCTTGGTAGGGGGATGCAGTTACACTCATGGGGGTTCATGGCATGAGGGTAAGTGTTACAGCAATGGGAGTATGCAGTCCAAATACAGTGGGAATGCACAGTTACAGAGACACATTATTACAATGATATGTGGCTATATCGACAGCAGATATCATGACCTGATTATAACACCGTGCATCGATAATGATATGTGATTGTAGTCTAATGTGTTTACAGTGGTATGAGGTCGTGTAACTGCTTCTGCCACGGCCCCTGTAACCTGTGCAATCTCCACCTTTGCGCAGGTGATGTGATGGAAGAGACAGAGCTGACCAGCATCCGATTTGTGTCCTCGCCGTACATGCTGGACCTGTCGAAAACAGCCCGCCAATTTGTACCCAAGACCCGCTTCCAAGTAGTGGTACGTAAACGGGGTTCGGAGGGTCTGGTGTGTTTGGGGATGCACCTGGAAACCATGAGGTTTGGGGAGGGTTGTTGGAGGCAGGTGGGATGGAGGGAGCTGGGGCTGAGACTGACCCCTTGTTCCATCAAATCTTTGCTTTCACTGGGACTCTTCATCCTGATGATGTACCCTTTGCAATCTTGTGCACATTATAACCAGGTGAGTTAGGTTAATCACACCAGTTGCTGAGTTTTTCGAAGCATACTGTATGTGGTTGTGGATTTTCCATTTAACGAGTTGGTTAATATTCTTGCAACAAACAGAAGTGTCTTGGGCACGTTCCAATTTGTTCACAGCTACCTCATTCAGGGGCAGTCTTACAGGATTTGGATGACTGAGCTGATATTAGAAATACAGTATTAAGAATTTCTCAAAATGGAATTTAAAGGAAAATAGAAATGCTGGAGGTCTGAGATAAAAACAAGACGTGCTGGAAGCACTCCGGGAGAAAGAAGAACAGAGTTAATGTAAATTAAAATTAAAAAGACCAGCTGGCAACACACAGTAGGTCAAGCAAAAGCATGAGAAGACAAACACAGTTAATGTTTCTATCATATTGAAAGGCTGAGATTGTGGAGAGGATTATTTAAAAAAAAATTATTTAGTGTTACAGCACAGAACAGATGCTTCCTGTTGTGGGGGAATCTATGCTTAGAGGACAGAGTTTCAGAATATGTCCCTTTAGGACAGAGATAAGGTGGAATTTCTCTCATCAGAGGGTGGTGAATCTTCGGCATTCATTGTCACAGACAGCTGTGGAAGCCCAGCTTGTGTCTGTTTAAAGTGAAGCTTGATTGTTCTTGATTGGTAAGAGAGGCAAGTGTTAAGGGGGAAGGCAGGAAAATGGTCCGATGAGGGATAATAAACAGCTGGGATTGAATGGGCAGACGCGATCAGCTGAGTGCCCTAATTCTGTACCTACTTCTTATGATGTACTTTCGTGAAACTTTAACTCCCCACAGTTGCTTCCCGACGGCTAAGTACGCCTGCATCTGCAGTATTTAAGACCATAAGATACAGTGGCAGGTTTAGACCATTTGGCCCATTGAATCTGCTCTGTCATTTTCTCCCACCCTCCCCTGATCTCCTGCCTTCCCCCAATGCCCTCCTATCCTTTCATGTCTTGACCAATCAAGAATCTATCAACTTCTGCCTTAAATATACATTAAGATTGGCCTGCACGGCTGCCTGTGGCAAAGAATTCCACAGATTCACCACTCTCTGGCTCAGGGGTTGGCAACCTTTACCACTGAAAGAGCCATTTGGACCCGTTTCCCACAGAAAAAAAAATACTGTGAGCCACAAAACCCTTTTGACATTTAAAATGAAATAGCACTGCATACAACGTTTTTTTTTGCCTTAATGCTATGTATAAACAAACTATAATGTGTTGAATTTATGAAATCAATGAACTCCTGCAGAGAAAACGAAATTACATTTCTGCATGCAACAAAAACATTTTGAACTCCGAAAAAAAGACGTTGGGTTGAAGCTTACTTTTAAGTAAAATACTCAATGTCTATTTGAGTCCTTCTTGTATTTATGAAAAACGCCGAACTTAAATTGTCCGCCAGCAGCAAACCATTTTTTCTCTCATCTCCATCCGGATATTTTTGAGCAAAGGCTGCGTGTTTAGTCTGGAAATGTCTTGCAACATTTGACTTTTTGTTGTTTGCTTGTTTCTCATTACATATTAAGCATACCGGTAAATCAGTCTCGTCAGCAGTGAAAGCAAATGAATCTGCCCACGTATCATTAAACGTCCTGTTTTCTTCAGTCACTTTTCTTTTTTCAGAATTCTCCATAGTTAGCCCACCTTGGATCAAAAAACTAAAGAAATCGCGCACTGGCGGGTGTCAGGCATTGGCAGTGGTGACGTATATTAATAGCGACTAAAAACACGTTTTATTTAGATTCTACAAGATCACCATAATCTTCAAATTTAGAATTACATTTCAGAAACTAACAAACTAACATAAAATACATTTTAATTAAATACTCATCATTTATTTTCCAAAGCCACAGGGAGCCGCAACACAGAGATGAAAGAGGCGCATGCTGCTCTGGAGCCGCGGGTTGCCGACCCCTGCTCTGGCTAAAGAAATTCCTCCTCATCTCCATTTTAAAAGGATGACCCTCTAATCTGAAGCTGTGTCTTCTGGTCTTAAATTCTCCCACCATAGGAAATGTCCTCTCCACATTCACTCTATCAAGGCCTTTCACCATTTGATAGGTATCAATGAGGTCACCCTTTATTCTTCTGAATTTTAATGAATACAGGCCCAGAAAAGCTGTTCAGTTCTGGAATCATATCCATGAACCTCCTTTGAACCCTCTCCAGTGTCAGCACATCCTTTCTAAGATAAGGGACCCAAAACTCTTCACAATACTCGGTGAGGCCTACCAGTGCCTTACTCAGCATCACATCATTGCTTTTGTATTTTAGTTCTAGCATTTAGTAGGAGGGTTGGTTACCTCTTCCTAAGTGACAAGATATTCTGCTCATTGATTTTTGTACCTGTTCAAATATCTTGTAAATGGTATAATTTTACCCACCTCTACCACTTCTGCTGGTGGTTCTTTCCAAGTACCCACCACCCACTGTGTGGGAAAAGTTACCCCTTGTGTCCCCTTTAAATCTTTCCCTTCTTACCTTAAACCCATGGCCTCTAGCTTTAAACAACACACACAAAATGCTGGTGGAACACAGCAGGCCAGGCAGCATCTATAAGGAGGAGTACTGTTGATGTTTCGGGCCGAGACCCTTCGTCAGGACTTCGTTAGTCCTGACGAAGGGTCTCAGCCCAAAACGTCATCAGCGCTTCTCCTTATAGATGCTGCCTGGCCTGCTGTGTTCCACCAGCATTTTGTGTGTGTTGTTTGAATTTCCAGCATCTGCAGATTTCCTCGTGTTGGCCTCTAGCTTTAGACTTCTTTAGCTTGGCAAAATGATCAGTGACCACTAATTTTATCTCTGCCTTTCAAGCTTCCATAAACCTCAGCCTCCTTCGATCCAGAGAGAAGCACCTCAAACTACCCAGTCTCTCGATAACTCAAGACCTCCGGACCCGACAACATCCATTGTACATCCCCTCAGGCTCAGTCACACCCTTCCTATAACTGGGCAGCCAGAACCACACATGCTGCTTCAAGTGAGGCCTCACCAGCTGTACTGTGACAGCCCAGCTCTCGTACTCTGTGCCACAGCTGATGAACAGGACGAGGCAGGGCTTGCCAGTAAAGACAGAGGGACACACTGAAGCTCGGGGCAGCCGCTGCAAGGGCTCAGTGGGGAAGGACCACAGTGCAGGGCTCTTCTGCTACTGGAGAGGGAGGGCCGGGTTGGGTAGGAAGCCTTCGATTGTTGTGGTGGTACCCCACCCTGGAGTGTCACATGAGCGACAGCAGTGTTATGATTGGGTATGAATGTAATATGACGGTATGGAAAGCAGCAACTACGAATGCAAAAAATGAAAAGGCACTGGGCGCATTGTTCTTGAAAATAATTTCAGTACAGCACAATGTTGTGCTGAACCCAGAAACACCCAAACACTAATCCCTGCTACCTACACCATGTGCATGTCCCACCATCTTCCTTGTTTCCATGTGCCTGTCCAAACGGCTCCTAAAAGCCTCCAATGTATTCGCCTCTACCACCATGCCGGGCAGCACATGGCAGGCATTCATGACTTTCTGAGTGAAAAATTTACTTTTCATATATCCCCCTTGAATCTACCCCCTCATGCTAAAGGCATGCCATCTGGTATTAGGCATTTCAACCCTGGGAAACAGATACTCTCAGTCCATTCTATCTATGCTTTTCATACTTTCGTAAACCTCTATCAGGTCTTCCCTCAGCCTCTGGCACTCCAGAGAAAACAGGCCAAGTTTATCCAGCCTCTCGTGATAGCACATGCCCTCTAAACGTGGTAGCATCCTGGTAAAACTTTATTATGAATCAAGTTTACTTTATTTAAAATAATAATTGTTACCATTTACTCTGTGGCCTTCATACGAGCAAGGAATTTCATTGCATCCCTGTGTATATGACGATAAACTAACCTGAATTTAAATCCGATAGGTGACTGTGACATACCCTGATGGGATGCCAGCTGTTAACGTACCTGTGAAGGTGGAAGAAGGTCCCGCTGTGACTACTGATCAACAGGGGCTTGCAGTCATTGAGAGCAAAGCCCCAGCCAATGCAAGCATCCTCAGCTTGAAGGTAACACCTCTGGACTGGGCCACTGCAAGATGGATGGAGTGACTGATCTATCTGGTACAGGGATCCTTCAGCAAGAACAGAGCTGTGCTTTTGGAGACAAGAGTCACAGAATCATACAGAATGGATACTGGCCATTTGGCTCAATACATACATACATACATACATATTGACTAATGGCACCCATTGGTACTAATCCTGCATACTTGCAAAACGTATCCCAATTTACCAGCTCGGTACCGAATAGAACAGGAATTACCATAGAGCAGACTTACTCATAGTCATACAGCAGAGAAGCAGTCCCCTTGGCCCTCTGGTCCATGCCAACAAAAAGTCCCATCCCAGTGAGTCCTTATTGCCTGTGTTTGGCCCATATCCCTCAAGCTGGCAGGGGACAGGTGAGTTCAGGTGAGGAGAGATGATAGGGGGATGGTAGAGGGATTGAAGTGGTGGAGCAAACATAATCGGTCCAATAGCCTAATTCTGCTCTGATATCTTGTGAACTAATGGCCTTATAGAAAGGGAATGATATTAGAAGCTGTGAGGTGATAGGTGACAGAGGTGTAGGCTGAAGAAGAGGGAATCTGATTGGAGAGGACAGTAGATTTGGAATGAAAGGAAGGAGGTGTGGGAGCCAAAGGAAGTTGATGGGCCAGACATGAGGGTGGAGAAGGGAAGAGAAGGGGTGAGGGAGGCAAAGGAATGAGGGAAAACTAAGTGGGGAAAGGGGTGAAAGGAAAACAGAATGGAGTGTGTATCTGGAACGTAGTGAAAGTGATCTTGATGCCGTCAGGCTGGAGACGAAGACAGAATATGAGGTGTTGCTCCTCTAACCTATGTCTGGCCTCATCACGGCAGTAGGAAAGACCATGGACAGACATGCTGGAATGGGAATGGGAAGTCAAATTGAAATGAGTGGCCACCCAGAGATCCTGGCTGTTGTGGTGGGCTAAGTGAAAGTGCTCGGGAAAGTAGTTCCCCCAATCTGTGTGGGGTCTCGCTGATGTAGAAGCCATACCAGAAGCACTCTTTGCAATAGATGACACCTGCAACCGCGGTAAGGGCCATACCTCCTCCCTCAACGCCACTCAGGGCCCTAAACAGTTCTTCCAGATGAGGCATGACTCTTTGTGCTGCCTCAGTAAAGAACCCTCCCCCCCCAGGTGTTTCTCTTCTCCTCTCTCCCATCAGGCATGAGGTACAAAAGCCTGACTGCATGTACCTTCAGGCTCGACGTCAGCTTCTGTCTCACTGTTAATAGGTTATTGACCGGTCACCTAATACGTTAAGATGGACTCGACCTCACAATCTACCCAGTTGTGATTTGCACACTCACTGCCCATTACGCTGCTGTGTTTAGGGCAGCAGTGAAGGTCCTCCATCTCCGGTGGTGCTCAGTTTTTACTCCCGTCAGTCATGCAAGTCCCGGGCGGAGAAGGATCCTTTATTGCTGTTTCTGTAACAGTTTTGTTTTCCCAGTCAGGGTTGCTAGCCCTGAGCTCAACCCCAAACCTGGAGGGCCGGTGGACCACTCTTAGTCTATCCTCTACCCCTTTGACCTATTCGGCAATGGTGTGCCTACCAAGAACCAAAGCATAAAGCCCTGACTCCAGCCAATGTAGCCCTCCTGGTCACTGACCTCCAAACCCAATGGCAAGGTTGTGGTCCTCTTGAGACCTGCACTGTAACATAACACTTTATTCTGCCTTGCTATATTTTGCTCAATGCACTGTTATAATGAAAGGACGACAAACTTAACTACGTTTTTCACTGTACCTTGGTACAAGTACAGTAATAATGCAATTTACCAGTTTCATTCTGTAATGTACTGTGATGCTGCTGTGAAAGACTAGTTTTATGGCACTTGTACCCTATATGTGTGTACTTCTGACAGCAATAAACTTTAACTAGATGGGATTGGATCTGGTCAAAAGGCCCAGGTATGGAGATACTCTACACCACTGACAATGCTGAGCTTCTGTTGCAAACCATGTGTATTTAGTTCACTGTATGGAGACCACAAAGGATGTGGATCTTTATTATCAGATATAGATATTGGTAACCAACCCATCTCATAAAGGTATCCCAGCCAGGAATAACTTTACTCTGGCATTTGACACTGCATATGTGCTTCATTCAGGTGACAGCTGGAGAGGGAACTCTTGGCAAAGAAATCCGCGAGGGAAGAGTGACAGCTCAGATCTATCAGTCTCCCAGCAGGAGCTACCTCCAGATCAGCGCTCCTCACACCATCCTGAAGGCAGGGCAGAAGCTGGCTATCGAGTTCCGGGCCGTCACGGAGCAGAATGACGCAAGGATTGACTCCTATTATTACATTGTACGTAAACTCTCTCCCAAGATCAGGTGAAACCAGAGAATCGTAGATGCTGTAAGTTAAAGGTAAAAGCAGAACGTTTTCAAAATGCTTAGCAGATCCAGCTGACTCTGAAGTGAGAAAAAATTCAGTTGTCGGTACTTATAAATTGAGTTACAGTCCTAGATTCGTAGAGTTTTACCCTACAGAGACAAGCCCTTCAGTCCAACATCCATGCTGAACAAGATGCCCAATCTGCCTGTATTTGGCCGACATGTCCAAGTGTCTTGTCAATGTCATGAATATATCTGCCTCAACCATGAACTGACTATCCTCTGGGGGAAAAAGTTGCCCCTTGAGTTCCCATGAAATCTTACCCCTCTCACCATAAACTCATGCCTCTAGTTCTTTAATCCCTAATCCTGCGGAGGAAAAAAAAACCCTGGGTCAATCTATGCCCCTCGGAGTTTTACACCTCTCTATAAGATTACCAAACATTTTCCTATTCTTTAGTCCTAGCCTGCTCAACCCGGGCAACATCCTTGTAAATCTTTTCTGCACTCTTTCTAGCTTAATAACAAACTTTTGTATAGCAGAGTGACCAAAGCTGAACACGGTTTTCCTAGTACAAGCTTACCAACATCTTTTACCACTGTACCATGACCTCCCAACATTTATACTCAATGCCCTGAGTCATGAAGGCCAGCATGCCAAATGCCTTCTTTTCTACCCTGTCTATCGGTGTGTCCACTTCCAGAAAACAACATTACTTGTACTAATGTTGGTTCAGTTTTTCTTTATCTCCATCTGGAGTTGGGGCCTGTGTTACTATTTACAACATATTGCACAGACAAAGCTTAATCTGATCCCGACTGCTTCTTGTACTGTGACATGAACCCACTTGGTCTCACGTTATTGGTGATGTTCCGATCGTTCAAACCAATCCATCTCACTAAAAACTTTGTTTTCCTTCCACAGTCTGATGAAGGGTTCTACATCCGGGTCATTTACTGCCTCACCCTCCACAGATGCTGCCTGATCAGTAGAGTATTTTTGGCACACGGGGTTTTTATTTCAAATTTTCAGCTTTGGTAATTTTGTTTCGTTCAAGAAGTATCTCTCGGCCCAAGACCATGCCATTTCTCTAATCTAGGTAGGTGGGAGCCAGCTGTCGACAGACACCATCCAAACCCCTCCTCTGGTGTGACCACAACAAACTACAGAGAGTTTCGGTCGCAGCTCAGCACATCATGGAAACCAGCGTTCTCTCCATGGACTCTGTCTACACATCTTACTGTCAATATAATCAATGACCTCTTCCACTTCCACTCATCCCATCAGACAGAAGATAGAAGAGCCTGAAAGCACATGACACCAGGCGCAATAACGACTTCTGTCCAGCTATTGAATTGATGTCTTATGTGATGAGATGGACTGTTGATGTCACAATCTAACTTGTTCATAAGATCATAAGACATAGGAGCAGAATTAGGCCATTTGGCCCATTGAATGTGCTCTGCCATTGAATCATGGCTGACCCCTGTTTTTCCCTCCTCAGCCCCACTCCCCGGTCTTCAACCCGTAAATTTGCCGGCATGTCTGATGAAGAGTCTATCAAGCTCTGCCTTAAATACACCCAAAGACCTGGCCTCCACAGCTCCCTGTGGTAACAAATTCCACAGTTCACCACCTCTGGCTAAAGAAACTTCTTAGCATCTGTATTTTAAATGCACGCTCATCTATCCTGAGGCTATGCCCTCTTGTTGAGGCCTTTCAACATTCAAAGGTTTCAATGAGATTGCACCCCCCCCACCCCCCATCATTCTAAATTCCAATGAGAGCCCAGAGTTATCAAACTTTCCACATGTGATAATCCTTTCATTCCCGGTATCATCCTCCTGAACCTCCTCTGAACCCTCTCCAATGCAATCATATCTTTTCCTGGGTGAACAGAAAACTGATCACAATACTCAAGGTAAGGCCTCACTGCCTTATAAAGCCTCAGCATCACATCCCTGCTCTTGTATTCTAGACCTCTTCAAATGAATGCTAACATTGCATTTGCCTTCCTCACCATCTGTAAGTTAACCTTAAGGGTGTTCTGAGCAAGGACTCCCAAGTCCCTTTGCATCTCAGAATTTTGTATTTTCTCTCCATTTAGTAAATAGTTTGCACATTTATTTCTTCTTCCAAAGTGCATGATCATGCATTTTCCAACATGCTATTTCATTTTTCACTTTCTTGCCCATTCTCCTAATCTGTCCAAGTCCTTCTGCAGGCTACCTGTTTCCTCAGCACCATCTGCCCTTCTGCCAATCTGTGATCCTTTAGTGTGGCCCTCAGAATGTATTACCCCAGCGGTTACCCAAACAACTGATCCAACAGCATAGCTGACACCTCCAGAGTGCCAGATCTAAATGGTCATTTCCCCCCGTGCCTGCTTTTCTTTCCTAGGTCACTAGCAAAGGCAAGGTGCTCACCACCGGTAGGATCACAAAGGCGGACCCCACCAGGCTCCAGCTTCGGGTGGACATGGACATGGTCCCAACGTTTCGCGTCATAGCATACTACTACATCCAGTCAGGACAGCGCTTGGAAATGGTGGCCAACTCAGTGTGGATCAACGTGGAAGACACGTGCAAAGGACGGGTGAGAAGCAGTCGACTACTCCCTCCCAGAGCAAAATACTGTAGTTGCCAGGAATCTGAAATGAAAAGCTGTAATTGCTGTAGCTTTGTTCTTTGGATGATAGAACACCAAACATGACTTTAACTCTAGCTGGCTTCATCAGTTTTCAATTCTGAAAATAATATTGCATATAAATTCCATAAGACTCAATTTTCATTTTTTTCCCCCAGAATATTCACTTAGTCAAGTGTTGGAAACTAAAAGACATTGGAAGAGGCCATTTGGCCCATCAGGCTTCCATTGACACTAAACTTATTTTAATCTCCCTCATATCCAATATCTATCAACTTCTATTGATTGATTGATTGAGATACAGTGCGGAGTAGTCTGCTCCTGCCACATCACCCGTCAATCCCCCGATTTAATCTGAGCCTAATCACAGGACAATTTTACAACGACCATTTAACCTGCTAACCGGTGCATCTTTGGACTGTGGGAGAAACCAAAGCACCCGGAGGAAAGCTACAGAATCAGAGGGAGAATGTACAAACTCTTTATGGGCAGTGTCAGGAACTGATGCTGGGTCATTGGAACTGTAAAGCACTGTGCTAACCACTGTGCTACTGTGCCACCCCGGTTTATTATGCTGTAGGGTCGATTTACAGTGAACCCACCGGCCCACAGGTGTTTGAAATGTGGAATGGAACTGCGGCACCTGGGGAAAGGAAAACCCATGCGGGAATGTGGAAACTCCACCCTCGCAGACTTCCCCCAAGGTCGGGATTGACCATCGGTCTCTGAGTCTGTGAGTCAGTGACTCTACCAGTCAGTCATCCCCACTTCTTCACCACTTATCAGTGGTTCCAGTTTAAGGTGATCTTGTTTCTTTGCAATTGGGAAAAACAAACCAAAATTGACCTGTGCATTGGGTGGAGCCAGGGTTTGGAAAGATGAGGTATTCATCCCTTCCGGCTTGATTAAGGGGTAGAATTTAAATCACCACCATACATTGGCAGTCCCTTGCTTTTATGCCTAACACTGCAAAGATATGTATGGAGTTTAGAGGACAGAAACAGCCAACTAGCCCGGGCCAGTACTTGTATCCAACTCCAATCACGTCCCAACTGCAGATGAAATAAAACTAACCAGACAGTGCTGGGAACTTTCAGCTATACATGTATAATTAATAGATATTAATTTATAGGGTATTTTAAGGATTGCTCTGTGCTGTTGGCACAAAACAATTTCAAAACATATGTCATTGCTAATAAACCTGATTCTGATTCTGGGCAAGCTGTGCAGAGAGAAACAGTTGTTGTTTTAAGTTGTAGACAGGATTACTCAGTGGATCAGTCAGTGGCTGTAGAGAGAGAAATAGCTGAAATTTGTCATTGAACTGAACGTTGACTGTTTTTCTCTCCCCTCAGATGCTACCTGAACTGTTGAATATTACTGTCTTTAATTTGAAACATCAACTCTTCTCTTTCCACAGATGCTGCCCAAGGTGCTGAGAGTCTGCAACATTTACTCTCCTAATTCCTCCACTTTATTATAATTCAGTTTTCTCTCATTTGACTTCAGAATCAGGTTTAATATCATTGGCATATGTCGTGAAGTTTGCGGCAGCAGTACAATGAAACACATGATAATATAGAAAAATAATGTAAATTACAATATGTATTGTATGTATATACTATATATATTAAATAGTTAAATAAAAGTGCAAAAACAGATATAAAAAATGTTGTGAGGTAGTGTTCACGGGTTCAATGTCCACTCAGAAATCGGATGGCAGAAGGGAATAAGCTGTTCCTGCATTGTTGAATGTGTGTCTTCAGGTTTCTGTATCACCTTCCTGATAGGAACAATGAGAAAAGGGCATGACCTGGGTGATGGGGATCCTTGATAACAGATGTCACATTTTTGAGTCACCGTTCCTTGAAGATGTCTTGGATATCATGGAGGATAGTGCCCATGATGGAACTGATTAGTTTTACAACATAAGAACATAAGCAATAGAAGCAGGATTAGGGCATCTGGCCCAGCGAGCTTGCCCCACCATTCAATAATATCGTGGCTGATCTGGCCATGGACTCATCTCCACCTACCTGCCTTTACCCCATAACACTTAATTCCCCTACTAAGCAAAAATCCATCCAACCTTGACTTAAATCTTATTCCTGAGGTAGCCTCCACTGCTTCATTGGGCAGAGAATTCCACAGATTTACCACCCTCTGGGGAAAGCAGTTCCTCCTCATCTTCATCTAAATCTATTCCCCTGAACCTTGAGGCTATGTACCCTAGTTCTAGTAAAACTCTGCAGCTTACTTTGATCCTCAGTAGTAACTCCTCTCTCCGTATCACCAGACGGTGATGCAGGCAGTCGGGATGCTTGTTAAAGAGTCTCCTTACGTTTGTCACATTTCCATGGAAACATCAAGGCGTCTGGTGAAATGCCTCCTGCTTTGTGAAAACGGCCAACACAGACTGTGGATGTGCTGGAAAGCATCCTGCATGTGTCACCACTCTTCTGGAGCCAAGAAAGCATCCCCCACCACTCACTAATGGGAACGTGTGGGAGGAAACCCATGTGGAGAATGGAGATACTCCTTCCAGACAGTGCCATGAATTACCGTAATCACCAGCACTGTAAAGCGTTATTCTCACTGCTATTTCCTCATCGTTTCACACACACCTTTTGAGATCAATCTCCATATCTTATCAACTAATAAGCAAAGAGAAAAAGATGTTGGCTAGTTGATTAACCAATGGCGATTCTCTGATCTTCTGGTAATGAATGTTCTGTCCATCCACCATCACAGGTCGCAGTAAAGGATCCAGACGCTGAGTATGAACCGGGAAGTCAGTTGGACCTACACTTCTCCACCAATGATGCAGCACAAGTGAACTTTGTTGCTGTTGATTCAGCAATATATATCCTCAACAACAGAAACAAGCTGACGCCCAGGAAGGTAATATGCTGCCATCTCACTGGTCAGATCATTGTAACCTTCCTGAATGACCATTTCTAACGAGAAGCCTCTCTGCTATTTTGGGAAGTGTTTTAAATTTGATGGCACATAAAGCAGGGAAAGATTTTTCTTTCTAAAGAAAAGTTATTATTCACTGTCAGGGGGTGGTGGTGGAGAAAGAAACAGCACAGAATGGTATGGGTACCCGCAATGCACTGTCAGGGGGTGTTGGCGGAGAAAGAAACAGCACAGAATGGGATGGGTACCCGGAATGCACTGTCGGGGGTGGGGGGGGGTGGAGAAAGAAACAGCACAGAATGGGATGGGTACCCGGAATGCACTGTCAGGGGGTGCTGGTGGAGAAAGAAACAGCACAGAATGGGATGGGTGCCCGGAATGCACTGTCAGGGGGTGCTGGTGGAGAAAGAAACAGCACAGAATGGGATGGGTACCCGGAATGCACAGTCAGGGGGTGCTGGTGGAGAAAGAAACAGCACAGAATGGGATGGGTACCCGGAATGCACTGTCAGGGGGTGCTGGTGGAGAAAGAAACAGCACAGAATGGGATGGGTACCCGGAATGCACTGTCAGGGGATGCTGGTGGAGAAAGAAACAGCACAGAATGGGATGGGTACCCGGAATGTACTGTCAGGGGATGCTGGTGGAGAAAGAAACAGCACAGAATGGGATGGGTACCCGGAATGCACTGTCAGGGGGTGCTGGTGGAGAAAGAAACAGCACAGAATGGGATGGGTGCCCGGAATGCACTGTCGGGGGGGGGGGGTGGTGGTGGAGAAAGAAACAGCACAGAATGGGATGGGTACCAGGAATGCACTGTCAGGGGGTGCAGGTGGAGAAAGAAACAGCACAGAATGGGATGGGTACCCGGAATGCACTGTCAGGGGGTGCTGGTGGAGAAAGAAACAGCACAGAATGGGATGGGTGCCCGGAATGGACTGTCAGGGGGTGCTGGTGGAGAAAGAAACAGCACAGAATGGGATGGGTGCCCGGAATGCACTGTCAGGGGGTGCTGGTGGAGAAAGAAACAGCACAGAATGGGATGGGTACCAGGAATGCACTGTCAGGGGGTGCTGGTGGAGAAAGAAACAGCACAGAATGGGATGGGTGCCCGGAATGCACTGTCAGGGGGTGCTGGTGGAGAAAGAAACAGCACAGAATGGGATGGGTGCCCGGAATGCACTGTCAGGGGGTGCTGGTGGAGAAAGAAACAGCACAGAATGGGATGGGTACCCGGAATGCACTGTCAGGGGGTGCTGGTGGAGAAAGAAACAGCACAGAATGGGATGGGTGCCCGGAATGCACTGTCAGGGGGTGCTGGTGGAGAAAGAAACAGCACAGAATGGGATGGGTGCCCGGAATGCACTGTCAGGGGGTGCTGGTGGAGAAAGAAACAGCACAGAATGGGATGGGTACCCGGAATGCACTGTCAGGGGGTGCTGGTGGAGAAAGAAACAGCACAGAATGGGATGGGTACCCGGAATGCACTGTCAGGGGGTGCTGGTGGAGAAAGAAACAGCACAGAATGGGATGGGTGCCCGGAATGCACTGTCAGGGGGTGCTGGTGGAGAAAGAAACAGCACAGAATGGGATGGGTACCCGGAATGCACTGTCAGGGGGTGCTGGTGGAGAAAGAAACAGCACAGAATGGGATGGGCACCCGGAATGCACTGTTAGGTGGTGCTGGTGGGGCTGCATCCAATATATGTTTTATATAGCCATATGGATGTACAGAGGTGGAAGAATTCAGACATTATGTAGGTATAGGGGAGCCACAATATTGCACTTGTGGTGAACTACATATACCTGTCTGGACACGCCCCTCTGCTGACTGCTCCTGTGGCTCCTTCCACAGACCCCTGTATAAAGGCGGTTGGAGGCACAGCTCCCCCCTCAGTCTCCAGGATGTTTTGTTCTGGTCTCTTGCTACTAATCGCGGTCTCTTACAGCTAATAAAAGCCTATCGTTCGCCTCCTGTCTCCGAGAGTTATTGATGGTGCATCAGCACTGCATGAATTAAATGTATTGTAATTAAAAGCCCAAGTAAACTAATTCCTTCTGCCTGCACAGTGTTCATACCCCTCCATTCCCTGCACATCAATGAACTGCTTTACCGTATAACATCCAATTCCATCACCAGCCCTGGCAGTACATTTCAGACACTCTCCACTCTCTGCTTAAAAAAAAACTGGTCACACGCATGTCCTTTCAACTTGCCCCCACTCACCTTAAATGTACACGATTAGACATTTGGATTCTGAGAATAGATACTGGCTGTCTACGCCTCTCGTTATCAGCTCTTTTGTACTCCCGAGAAAACAACCTTAGCTTGTCCAAAAACTCCTTAGAACACGGGCCCTCTAATTCAGCAGCACCCGGATTTACTGATTCAGCTCTGAGGCTTGTCAGAACTGGCAATGAGAAAAAAACCGGTTAGTTTTCAGTTGTAGAGGAGGAAAACAAGCATTTCTCTCTCCACAGATACTGCCTGACTTGTTATCTGATAAGGATTAGGCCACTTGGCAATCCTTGTTTTTAATTCTCCTGCCATTTCCTCATTGCTGATCCATTTTCTTTCTGATCTCCAACTTTCTGCCTTCTCCCTGTAGCCCTTCATGCCCTGATCAATGAAGAAACTATCAACCTCTGCCTTAAATATACATAAAGGCTTGGCCTCCACAGCCACCTGTTGCAACGACTTCCTCAGATTCACCACTCTCTGGCTAAAGAAATTCCTCCTCATCTCCATTGTAAAAGGGCGCCCCTCTATTCTGAGGCTGTGTCCTCTGGTCTTAGACTCTCCCACCATAGGAAACATCCTCTCCACATCCACTCTATTGAGGCCTTTCAACATTTGATGGATTTCAATAAGATCAGCCGTGATTCTTCTGAATTGCAGTTAAACACGTCATGTCCATTTGACAGATCGATTCTTTCCTGCAAACAGGTGTTTGAAGCAATGAACTCCTATGACCTGGGATGCTTCTATGGAGGTGGTGTAAAAAGTGCAGATGTCTTCCTGGATGCTGGCCTGAGTTTTCTGTCCAATGTGGATGTGTCGTCACATAGAGATGGTAAACTCAACGTGGATGCAGCGGTTGGATAGATTGAATCAACCTTATTGATCTTTCAGCGTGTTTTATGGAAGGCAGAATGTCAGTGAGAAAAATAATGTCCAGAAATCCTGTCACATAACAGAGTTTTTCTCTGCTATGTATTGAAATCTATGGTTCAATATGCTTGCAAAATCACCAGGTGAACAACAGAAATCTGTTAAGGATCAAAGGTGTGCCTTCGTGTGTTTATAATGACTGGCTAGAGTATTGCCTGTCCAGGTATGCAAACAAGACAAAGTGGGAAGTTGGGCTGTGAAGGGCAATGAACTGGCCCAGGGGTAGAGCCACTGCCTTGTTGTACCAGAGAGCCAGATACATCGCCAGCCTCCGGTGCTGTCTGTGTCGAGCTTGTGACCGCATGGGATTCCCCCGGGTTCTCGCGTTACCAAAGATGTGTGGGTTGGCAGACAAGTTGACTCAAGTTGCCCTTTGTGTGAGGGGTTGAATTTAGGGAGTTGTGTCTCATTGAAATGCAGCATATGATTAAGCACATCAGATGAGGTTGTTGCCTAAAAAACACTTTATTAATCGCAGTTATTTGAGGCAACCCAAAGAAGAGGTTCATCAGGATGCTGCCTGGTTTGGAGGGCATGTGTTGACAGGAGAGACTGAATATACTTTGAGGATGAACATTTCCTCCTCTAACTTCCGTTAATGCCCCTCCTCCCCTTCTTACCCCATCCCTGATATATTTAGTCTTTTTTCCCCCCCTCCTTTTTTTTCTCTCTTTCTGCCCATCACTCTGCCTGTTCTCCATCTCCCTCTGGTGCTCCCCTCCCCCCTTCTTTCTCCCTACGTCTCCCGTCCCATGATCCTTTCCCTTCTCCAGCTCTGTATCCCTTTTGCCAATCACCTTTCCGGCTCTCAGCTTCACCCCACCCCCGCCGGTCTTCTCCTATCATTTCACATTTCCCCCTCCCCCTCCTACTTTCAAATCTCTTACTATCTTTCCTTTCAGTTAGTCCTGACGAAGGGTCTCGGGCCGAAACGTCGACAGTGCTTCTCCTACAGACGCTGCCTGGCCTGCTGCGTTCCACCAGCATTTTGTGTGTGTGGACAGAGAGTATCTGTTTCCCAGGGTTGAAGGGTGAGAGGATGGGGGTTATAGTTGGTTCAAGGGTTAGGTTTTTTACTCAGAGAGTGGTGGATCCCTGGAATGCACTGCCTGGTACAGTGGTGGAGGTAAATACATTTGAGGCTTTTATGAGCCTTTTGGATAGGCACATGGATGTAAGGAAGATGGAGGGATATGGACATAGTGTAGGTAGGAGGGATTTGTGTTTGGGTGATTAGTGTTTGAATGGTGAGTGGCGAAGGCTTTTCACCGTTCGATATGGTAGTGTTACTAACTAGCTGCTGGACAGTCACGTGAACATGCAGAGAATGACTCAGAGTCATTTATGTATCGCAAGTACAGTGAAATGCATTGTTAGCACTAACGGCTAACACAGCTTAAGGATGACAGTCCACAAGAGTCACCATGTGTTCCAGTGCCAACCATGTTCACAGAACAACACCAACAACAACAGAACAAAACAGCAAAACAGGTCCCATTCCTCCCTCCTACCCAGCCACCCACACACACCCAGACAGTTTTCCAATCCCAGGACAGGTTTCCTGGCCTCCAGCCTCCAGCGGACTTGTGGACTCTCAGACAGAGGGCCTTTGCCTTCCCCAGTAGACTCACAGACCCAGGAACCTGTGTGGGTGGAAGTGGTTTAGTTTAATTTGGCATCATATTCAGCTTAAACATGTTGGGCCTGCTCCTGTGTTTCCTGTAATGAAGTTAAATTATTTCACTTCAAGTACAATACAGTGCTAGGTCCTCTCAGATATTGTTACGAGTTGCCTTGGCTGAGGACATGGTGTGATCTCTACTGTTTGCACAAGGAACATCGCAAACATTTATAGTATTTCTGTGAAATATTGACAAATTTGCCAAGTAGTGATTATGAGAATGCTTCCAACCAGGTTGAACTTTCACGGTGAACTTGACACTCAATAGCAAAGGTAGTGATTTGGGTTTTTATATTTGATTACTTTCCAGAATATTCCTGCGCCAACAAAGTCAGAAGGCAAAGGAGAGCATTACATATTCAGCAAAAATATTCTGAGAAATGTGAGTCTCTCTCTTCAAATTCTGTCTATTAACATCACATTTGCATTAAAAAAGAAACTTCGACTTTGTATTAATTTTACATCCCAGTGTTCAGCCAATCTTTTCTACTTGGTACTAGAAAAATGTAAACATGTGGTAGAATGTACAATAAAGATTTACTAAACTGATTCTAGCATTTGGGGGATACAGCAGCACTTTTACTAATGCTGCTGACTCCTGCCTCCAGAAACATGGGCTTGGTCCCAACTTCAAACACCGTGCATGTGGAGTTTGCATGCTTTCCCCTTGATGAATTCCCCCCCCCCCCCCCAGGTGCTCTGGTTTCCTCTGACAACCCAGAGATGCACGTGGTGATAGGGTAATTGTCCCTGGTGTGCAGGGTGAGGAGTAGAATCTGAGCAGTGTTGATGGCAACATGGGGATCAGCATAGGATTGGTATAAATGTGTGGTTGAGTATCGACACAAACAAGGTAGGCCAAAGAACTCTCTCCATTCTATGTGCCGCTACGAATCTAGATTTTTATGTATTGTGGATGGTTTCAGCGTGAGCTATTGAGGTAATTTTCCACATCAGGTGGAGTTTTGATGAGGACATGCACCATGAAATGTTGGGTCCCAGGGGATATTAAGGAACCGAGGTAACTCAAAGGTGGCATGAGGTGGTTAAAAAGGTAGATGAGATACTGCAGAACAAACATTTACTAACAGCATCAAATTAGTAATTCATCTCACACAGTTGTGGAATAGAGTTCCAAACTTGGCTTTGGTTTATCCAAACAGGATTATAGAGTTCACCATGTCTATAGTGACGTGTGAGCAACCATCTGCATTATTCCCACCTCCCAGCACTTGCTCTGTCACGTTCCATACCTGAGCAATTCAAGTACTCCTCCAGACAATTCTTCAGTGCTGTCAGTCACTCTGCCTCCACCACTCTCTCCGGCATTGTACTTCAGGCTCTCACTACTCTCTGGGTATGAACGGTCAACCTCAAATCCCCCCTAACTCTGTCCCTCATACCCTAAATCTACATCCTCTGGTTTTATCTGCCTTTAATAGGGGCAGTCTATCTTCCCTATATCCCTGATAATTTCAGTCACATCCCTTTCCCTCTTAACGTTCTCTGCTCAAGGGAGAATAATCCCAAATTCCCCATTCTCTGAAACATTTGCTCCCAGAGATCATCCTGGTAAGTGTCCTCTGCATCCTCTCCAGTGCGATCACATTCTTCCTATAGTGCACAAGACAGAACTTCACATAATACAATGATGAGCTCTGATCAGTAGTTTATAAATTGGTATCAGGTTCACTAATGAAGGCAGATATCCCATTTGCCTTCCTAACCACCTTGGAGGACCTGTGGACATGCTGGTTCCTGCGATGTGCTGAACTGTGTCCACAGCTCTGCAGGCAAAATAAATAAAAGAGGAGCAGGGGCAGGTAGAGTCATGGCTTCATGGACACACTCTTCAGAAATCTGACAGCAGAAGGGCTGTTCTTCAAGTATAGAGTGTGGGTCTTCAGGTTCCTGCACCTCCTCACTGATGAGAAGGAGCCATGTCCCGAGTGGTTAGGGTCCATGATGATCTTGAGGTACTGTCCTTTGAAAATGTCTTCAGTTGTGTGCAGGCTTGTGCAGATGGCTGATAAAGAAGTGCCCTGCCCTCTCGCCTCTTTCAGTGAACGAGTATCCCGACAGCAGGCTGAGGAAGTGCTGTCTGGATGGCCTGACCAGCATACTAATGGACTACAGCTGCCAGCAGCGAGCTCAGCGGGTGAAGGACTGGTCTTGCCGCCAGGCTTTCAGCAGCTGCTGCCACCACAGGACAGCCCTGAAGAGCTCCAGTGAGAGGCTTACCGGGTTATCGTTTATAGGCAGAGGTAAGAGATGTGTCACTGTTGCTCTGTTGGTAATCTTCACTGCATCTGTTTTAGATAGGCCACTGAACTGTATTCTCCCAGCAAAGGAATTCAGTGAACTAACAACTGAAAAACAAGGGAAAAAACACTGCGGATGCTGGAAATCTAACAAAAGGTGCAGCTGCTGGAATTTCTCAGCAGGGCAGGCAGTATCTGTGGAGACAGAAAAGTTAGAGAAATGTTATGTCACCAACTATTATTAAAACTTTGTGAAATGTTAACTTTCTTTCTTTCTTTCTTTCTTTCTTTCTTTCTTTCTTTCTTTCTTTCTTTCTTTCTTTCTTTCTTTCTTTCTTTCTTTCTTTCTTTCTTTCTTTCTTTCTTTCTTTCTTTCTTTCTTTCTTTCTTTCTTTCTTTCTTTCTTTCTTTCTTTCTTTCTTTCTTTCTTTCTTTCTTTCTTTCTTTCTTTCTTTCTTTCTTTCTTTCTTTTTCTCTTTCTCTCTCTCTCACTCATATGAGCTAAGCTGCCTGCCCTGTGGAGTGTTACCAGTATTTTCTGGGTTTTCTTTAGATTTACAGCACCTTTTTTTTTATATTTCAATAATCCCATTTTAACTGGTAAATAGTATATTGAATAGCATGGCACAAATATTGTTTAGACCACAACTAGAGTACAACATTCCTGTATTAGGCCTACATCACACGAAACCTTTTCTGATCTATATACCTGTCCAGGTGTCTTTTAGACTTTGTATTTATGGCTTCCACCACCTTTTCTGGCAGCTCGTCCCACATACCCACTATGCTCCTTTAAACATTTCCTCCTCATCTTAAACCTATGCTCTCTACTTATAGACTCACCCACCCAGGGACAAAGTCCAATTTATCTCTGCCTCCCGTGATTTTATAGACCTCAAAAGCCACCGCTTTGCCTCCTTTACTCCAAGCAAAAACAATCCCAGCCTATCTAGATCAGGCGAAGACTTGGTAAAACTTTTCTGCACCCACCTCAGCTTAGTTTGGATTAACAAGCCATGAGCTCATTGAATGGCAGGGCAGTGTTGAGGGGCTGAATGGCCTTCTCTTTCTAGGATTCTTTCTGAACATAGAGCATATACAGTGCAGCACACAGTGTTGTGCTGAACCAATTAGATTAGTAATTAAGTGACCAATTAAACTAAACTCTTCTGCCTATGCCAATGTCCATATCCTTCCATTTCCCTTTCATCTCTAAAGTCACTAATGTATCTCCCTCTACCAACTCCCCTGGCAGCACATTCCAGGCACTCACCACTCTGTTTAAAAAAGAACAACTTGTTCTCACATCTCCTTTGAACTTACCCCTGCCTCTCACAAATAAATACCCTCTGGTGTTAGATATTTCAACCCTGGGTAACAGATACTGTCTACCTACTCTATCTATCCTTCTTATAATCTTATAAACGTCTACCAGATCTCCACTCAGCTTCCGCTGCTCCAGAGAAAACAACCGACGTTTGTCCAACCTCTCATTATAGCACATCCAGATGGCATTCTGGTAACCCTGTCCAAAGCCTTGCCATCCTTCCTATGATGGGGTGACCAGAACTGTGTTCAACACTCCAGGTGAGGCCTAACAATAGACCACACTGATGTTAGATTACCTACCCAGGCCAATGCATATCAGTGAGCACCAGGGCTTTGTTGGTTTGGCTGCTCCTCCTTCTAGACCTTAAGACCATAAGACATCAGAGCACCATTAAGTCATTTGACCCATCGAGTCTGCTCCCCTATTTGATGATTCATTTCATTTTAAAATATTTTTATTAATTATTATTAAAGATTAACAAAAAAAGATACATTGAGTCAATATGTCATTATATACAATAAAGAATTAAATTAGCAAATAACTGATTAACAAAGCTAAGCAATATATCAATGATAATGAGAAAATAAAGTGTTAAGAATATTTTTTTGAAAGAAAAAGGAAAGAAAAGAACCCCTGCTAACTTAAAAAAACCCTACTAACTGAAAAAGAAAGAAACGAAAAAAAAAACCCATTGGGAGCACAATCCCGGAGCTATACATCATACAAGCTTCCATAGAAAAAAAATACCAACCCGCCAACTCAAATCCATTAAAAAAAAATTGGAAGGAAACCATATTAATTAACTCAAATCAAATGATAGTAGCGGGTGAATGAACCCCACCTTTTCTCAAAATCAAATCAAGGATCGAAAGTTCGACTTCAGATTTTCTCCAAACTAAGGCACACCTGAGAGAACCATTGTATCAAAGTAGGAGCAGAAGCATCTTTCCATTTCAACAAAATAGCCCTTCTGGCCAATAATGTAACAAATGCAATTACATGTTGGTCTGATGGAGAAATACCATGAATATATTGAGGGATTATGCCAAATAAAACTGTCAATTTATTAGGTTGTAAATTAATTTTTAAAACTTTAGAAATTGTAGAGAAAATAGACTTCCAAAAACATTTCAGTACAGAACACGACCAAAACATATGTGTCAATGTGGCTGTCTCAGTTTTACATCTGTCACACTGACTATCAACATTAGAAAACATTTTCAACAGTCTCTCCTTTTTGATGATGGCTGACTTATTTTCTCTCTCATCCCCATTACCCTGCCTACTTCCCATAACCTTTGATGCCCTTACTAATCAAGAACTTATCACCCTCCACTTTAACCATACCCAGTGACTTGGCCTTCACAGCCATTCACGGCAATGAATTCCACAAATTCACCATCCTCTGGCTAAAGAAATTCTTCCTTATATTTGTTCTGAAGGGATATCCTTGTATTCTGAGGCTGTGCCCTCTGATACTGGACTCTCCCATTGTTGGAAATATCCTCTTAATATCCACTGTATCTTGGCCTTTCAATATTCGGTAGGTTTCAATGAGATCCCCACTCATTCTTTTGAACTCCAGAGTATAGGCCCAGCACCATCAAGTGCTTCTCATACGTTAACCCTTTTGTTCCCAGGATTATTCTCGTAAACCTCCTCTGGACCCTCTCCAATGCATGTCCTTTCTTGATATGAGGTTCAAAACTGCTTATTATACTCCATGTGAGGTCTGACCAATGCCTTATAAAACCTTAGCTTTCCATCCTTGCTTGTACTGTATATTCTAGCCTTCTTGAAATTAATGCTAAGATTGCATTTGCCTTCCTTACTACTGATTCAACCTGCAAGTTAACTTTTAGGGGGTACTGCATGACAACTCTCAGGCCCTTTTCACACCTTGGTACATGTGTTTCTCTGGACAGACTGAAATTATTTTTCTTGACCTTTTCCAGCTTCAAAAGATTCAACTGCCATCGATGCCAACTCCCTCCCTGATGAAGATTTCATTGATGAAAGCTCCCTCCGGGTTCGCAGTGCTTTTCCACAGAGCTGGCTATGGGAAACGTTCTCAGCCCCGGGCAGGGGTGACTACAAGTAAGACACTTTCCCCTGGACTGCACATGGGAGAATTTAACAGGGTGTTTAAAAGAAAATGCTATCACTGGTGGCCAATGGCTTCAGGCGACCACTTTCTGGAGAGAGTTGTGTGTTCTACAGACATGGGCAGATGGCGGATTGGTTGTGGGGAATGATGATACATACAGAAACAGGAATTAAAATGTTGAGTGTGGTAGGAACAATGTCCTGAGCTGCCTCTTTTTCAATGCAAGGACTAAGGTGGGTGAACATAGGGACGTGGAGTTATAACATTGTAGTGAGATGTAGTTGCTGGAGTTGAAGGACTGTCAACTCAATGTTTTAGGATTTCATTGTTTTAGACATGATAAGAGGGAGGGATTAAAGGATGAGGGGTGGCATTACTAATCACGGCAGTGTTCAGGACAGGAAAAACTGGAGTTGCTGAAAGAAAGGCAGCAAACGTAATCTACATGGACCTTAGCAAGGACTTGGACAAAGCCCCCATGAGAATCTGGTCAAGGAGGTTCAGTCGTGATGTATTCAGGATGAGCTAATGGCTTTGTGGGAGAAACCATAGAGAGGTAGTTGACTGTGATCAGTGGTAAGCCACAGGGATCAGTGCTGGGTCCATTGTTGTTTGTCATCTATATTGGTGATCTGGATGATAATGTGCAAAAGTGGATCAGTAAGTTTGCGGATGACAACAATACTTGGGGGTGTCATGGTCAGTGAGAAAGGCTTTCAAAGCTTGTAGTGGGATCAGAACAAGCTGGAAAAATGGCTGAAAAATCATAGATGGAAATGAATATAGAGAGATATGAAATTACACGGTAAGTAGTAGGGCACTGAGGAGTGTGGTAGAACAGAAGGGACTGGGGATACAGATCCATTATTCCCTGAAAGTGGCGACACAGCTAGATAGGACTTTGAAGAGAGCTTTTGGCATGTTGGCCTTCATAATTCAAATTAGTGAGTAAAGGAGTTGTAATGTTATTTTGATGTATTAGACATTGGTGAGGCCTAATTTGGAGCAGCGTGTGCAGTTTTGATCACCTATCTACCTGAAAGATATCAATGTTTGGAAGAGTATTACAAGGATTACAAGTATTACAAGGATGTTGCCAGAACTTGAGTACCTGTGCTGTAGGGAAAGGTAGAATAGATTAGGACCTTCTACCCGAGAATGTAGGAGAATAAGGGGAGATTTGATTGAGATATACAACATTATGAGAGGTATAGATAGGGTTAATGCAAATAGACTTTTTCCACTAAAGTCGGGTGAGACGAGAAAGAGAGGTCATAGGTCAAGGAAGAAAGGTGAAATATTTAAAGGAAACGTGAGGGTGAACTTCTTCACCCACAGGTTGGTACCAGCAAGAAATGAACTATGAGAAGAAGTGGTAAATGTGGGTTCAACTGAAACATTAAAGAGAAATTTGGATAAGTACATGGTTGGGAGGGTTATGGAGGCCTATGGTTCACTGTGGTGCGTCTATAAAATTTGGTGAAAAGCGAAGAATGCAAATACTTTTCACTGTACCTTGCCTCATGTGAGCATAACAAACCAACTACCAATTAAAGTTGGAAGATATGGGTAATGTAACTCAGCAAATTAAACTTCAAGGAAATCCGGCTAATTTTCTCATGACAATTATGGCATCTCCTCTTTCCTCCCATTGTCTAGACTGGTGCTTCCCACTCGTTTCACTCTCAGTGGTTTGGTAGGCACTTTGTTATAGTGAGGAAGAGGTTGAGTGTGGTGCACTGGGGGGGGAATAGGGTCGGGGACCTGTGACGTAGAACTTCAGATGCCTGTTATATACGCTTAGCACTCAGATATGTGGTGCACAGTTGGACTGAAAATCATACTGAGTGCATTCTATGAACAGGGACTGATTCTATGCCTTAGACCTCCAGAGAGAGGCAGGCAGTGCAGAAACATGCTTTTCGGCCCACTGAATCCATGCTGACCCATTTATATCAATCCTGCACTAATTCCATATTAATCTACACCCACCTTCCCATCCGCTCCCTGCATATTCTGCCACTCACTGACAACTTACATTACTCTCCTTACCCACCCAGCACTGGCAACAAGCAGTCTGCTGGGTTGAGTAGCATTTGTGGAGGGGAATGGAATTGTCAATACTTCAGTTCTGTATCACTACATCCCAACCCTGTATCAAATGTGCATGAACACAAAATGCTGGAGGAGCTCATCAGATCAGACATATACAGCCTCGGCCCCAAATGCTGACTATTTATTCCTTTCCGTAGACGCCGCCTGACCTGCTGGGTTCCTCCAGCGTTTTATGTGTGTTGCTCTGGATTTTCAGCGTCTGCAGAATCTCTTCTGTTTATCAACTACTTACCATTCCTTCCACCCAACCCCTCACAAACGTTACCTGAGCCACTGAGCTCCTCCAGGACATTGCTTATTGCTCGGGATTCCAGTGCCTGCAGCCTCCTGTGTCTCCACACGTCTTTGGGATGTGGGAGGGAACCGGAGCGTCGGGGCAAACCCACATGGTCATAGGGACACTCCACCCACAGGCAGTACCAGAGGCCAACATCGATCTACTACTTGGCTCTACCTACTGCGCCACTGCGCTGTACTAAAGCATTCGCAGGACCGGCGATGACTTCCACATTTCACACCAGCTGGGGCTTGAAACTGGGTTTCCCACTAGGCAGGTGAGAAATCCCCACCCACCCCCACCCCCCAAGCCAGAAATGCCATTCCCATCCAGGGTGAATATCTACCTCCCAACTTCTGAAGCAGAGATGCAAGAGACTGCAGTTGCTGGAATCTGGGGCAAAAAAGAGAAACTGCTGAAGGAGGTTAGTGAGTTGAGCAGATCCTTGAAGGGAAAGGAATTTCAGGTCAAGACTTCTCCTCAGGACCCTTACCCCCCTCAGATGCTGCCGAATGGGCTGAATTCCTCCAGCACTTGAGTTTCCTTCTTGTTCCAATTTCTGAGGTGTTGCTTTCATTTAATATGTTTTCTTTTACTTTCCGATTGATTCCAGAATTACAAGAATCATTCCTGATTCCATTACCACCTGGGAAATTCAGGCAGTCGGCATGTTTGAAAATAAAGGTAACGTTGCCTCGTTGATTATTGAAGAACCACATGTTGGGTGAATTATTAATCATAAGTAACCCCTCCTGTTGTGATGATGAGTCAGAATCAGGTTTATCATCAGGTTTATATGATGTTGTGGCGACCCACTTTCTGCGCAGGCGAACCAGCTCACAAATAGCCAGCGCGTGGGGAGAGACTTTGGTAATGCACCTCTGACGTCACTTCCGCCCGGAGAGGGCGGGCGCTAGGGATTAAATGCCAGCGCCGCGAAGTTTGAATAAACTAGTCTCAAAACGACTTACCGACTGCGTGTCGTGGCTCTAGCTCTGTATGTAGTACATCGCTACAATGTGAAATTTGTTGTTCTGCAGCAGAAGTACAGTGCAAAGGCATAAAATTACTGTCGATTACAAAACAAAACCATGAAAGGAAGGAATAATGAGGTTGTGTACATGGGCTCATGAGCCTCCAACAATCTGATGGCAGAGGGACAATGGTTCCTGAATCACTGTGTGTGTATCCAGGCTCCTGAACCTCCTCCCCAATGATAGTAACGAGGAGAGGGCGAGTTGCGGGTGGTCAGTGTTTTTAATAATGGATGTTGCCTCTTGAGGCACAGCCTCTTGAAAATTGGTGTGGAGGACTGTGCCAGTGATGTAGCTGGCTGAGTTTACAACCCTCTGCGGGTCTTGAATAAAATAATATAAATATTCTTAAGAACTGGTATGGAAATTTCTGTGGTGCTTACAATGGTGATGCATTATAAATGGTTTCAGTAATGAACAAAATCCTAATTTACTTATGAATGTTAATCTTTTGGGTCCTCACAGGTGTTAAGAATGATAAAAGCTGAACTTATTGTTAATAATTCTTAATTGAAGGATTCTGTGTTGAGGAACCAAAAAAGTTGAAAGTTTTCCAGCCATTTTTTCTGGCCATGACGTTACCTTATGCTGTCAGAAGGAATGAACAAGTCGTTGTGAAAGTCACCCTGTACAACTATCTATCCCAGAATGCAACGGTAAGAGACTGAGCATAGTAGCTTAACTCCCTGGAACGTGGTATCAGTGTATAATCACACTCCAGACTCGGACAGACAGGAAGGCAGGCATGCATGCGCGCACACACGCGCGCACACGCACGCGCACTCGCACGCGCACTCGCACGCGCACACGCACACGCACACGCACACGCACACGCACACGCACACGCACACGCACACACACACACACACGTCTGCAGTTCCAATCATTGATTTATACTTGACAGAATCTTTGACCTATCAAGTCAGCACAGGTCATTAACCACTCATTTGCACTAATTCTATATTAATCCCATTTTATTCCTACCAACTCCTCCGATATGAATACCACTAATTTACAATCAAGGCAGCATACAGAAGCCAATTAACCTTATCAACTAATCCCACCCGGATCATATTTTTATTTTTCCCACATTCCCATCAACCCCACATACTCAGATTCTAACCACTCACCCACACACAATCCAGCTGCCAACCTGTACGTTTTTGGGACGTGGGAGAAAACCGGAAAACCTGAGGGAAAGCATGAATCACTGGGGGAGTGTGCAAACTCCACACAGACAGCAGCTGAGGCGGAATTGAATCCCGGTCTCTGGAGTTGTGAGTAGCGGCTCTGCACACTGCCGCACTGTGCCATGTGTATTGATTATGATTATTGACCAGTTAATGCCATTCTCTGATAAAGCTACCTCTGTTTGGTGCAGAATAACGATTTTTGTTGTGCATTATATGGAACCTAGTGAAATTCCTTAGAGACCAAATGTAGCGCTGATGTGTGGAGGGATCTGGAGGTGCATGTCCAAAGCTTGCTGGCAGGTTAAGGGTCTGTATGCTTTCTCTTTACATGAGTGCTCCCGAAGAGTAACACAAGATTCATGCGCAAGATCAGCTAATTCCCTCTGAACTTTCGTTGCTGTGTCTCTCCATTTAGAATCCGAATCAGGTTACGTTGTGATTGCTTTTTGTTGTTTTGCAGCAACAGTACAGTGCAAATATAAGAAAAAAAACCATAAATTACAAAATGAACAGTGCAAAATGTAGGAAGAATGAAGTAGCATTCTTGGGTTAATGGACCATTGTGAAATCTGAGAGCAGAGGGGAGGAAGCTGTTCCTAAGTGGTTGAGCCCCAGTACCTCCTCCCTGATAGAAAGACACAAGTTCTAACAATAATTCAATGTCTTCCAGGTCATGTTTTCAATCTGAGTAAATCAGCTTCTGATATGACTTACTTTAGTTCTATGTATCCATGAATACAAATTATGTATTTATACTTGTTGCATTTTTTTTTAGTTATTATTGTGTACCTAAACTTATTTCTTTTGTGTGCTGCATCAAATCTGGAGTAACAATTAGTTCATCCTCCTTTTACACTTTTGTACTGGAAATTACATTAGACAATCTTCAATATTTTTCCTTCCTCCTGGGGCTGAGCATATAATGAGTTAGTTTCTCAGACAGAGTACTTGTTTTTTTTTAGGTCTTTGTATACATGAAAGAAGCAGAGGGTTTGTGCTCTTCCTTTACATCGCGGGAGGAAGCACGAAGGCTCACTGTCCCCGCCAACTCGGCTCGCTCCATTGATTTCCCCATTGTCGCTCTGGTGGTTGGGAATATCCCAATCAATGTGATTGCTTTCAGTCAGTCCTACGCCTACAGTGATGCAATCTTGAAATATCTTCAGGTTCTGGTGAGCAGAACATTTGATTACACACTGCATTACATCCTAGTTAACACATGCAAAATGGAAGAACTCAGCAAGTCAGGACAGAGAAACTAAACTGATGTTCCAAATCATGGGTGGAAGCACTCAGCAGGTCAGTCATGTTTGTGAAGAAAGAAGCAGGGTTTGTATTTCAGGTGAAGGAAGGATACAGATTATCAGGCAGCGTCAGTAAAGACAGGAAGTGAGTTAATTTGAGGTTGAATGCCCTTCATCGAAGTACTATTGCTAACAATTTGGGCCAACTGGTCTTAGATTCTGTGGGTAAAGGGTTAATGTTTGCCAGCAACTGACGACCAGTGAGTGGGGAAGATTGAGGGAATGGAAGTCCCAGTGAGAGAGCAGTGAACACAGAAACTGAGGCCCCAGTGGGAGGGAAGGGATGTTGGAACCGAGGCTCCAGTGAGAGGGAAGGGAGGTGAAAACTGAGGCCCATTGAAAGGGAAGTGAACGCAGAAACTGAGGCCCCAGTGTGAGGAACGGATGCGGAACTATTAAGTTTTCCTAATAGCTGAATAGCGAATAATCAGATTTTTATCTTATTGGAGGAAGGGAAGTGTGCTGCAGAGGAGCCAAGTGTTCAATTGTGAAGAGAAATTACACACATTGGGTTAGTATTCTTGGAGTGGGTGAAGGGATCTTGTGATGGAGCTTGTGTGACCTGCAAGATTGTGAGAGCTGGATCAGGAATGAGGTCTATTTGAACCAGAGGGACAAAACCTCAATAGAAGGACCCAGACAAATATATAAAAGTAGGAAACACATCAGACATTGTGGTGGTTCCTGCCTTGATTTCCTTCTCACTGGGATCTCAGTTCCTGCAGTAAGATCATGAGATATCGAAGGTGTTGGCCTAACCTGATACATTTACCTACAGGCTCCCTGCAGGACAAGTGCTGGCATAAGCTCAGAACCACGTTTTAAATATGAAGATGGTGGAATCCAAATTGGTTTATTATTGTCACGTGTATTGAGATAGAGTGGAAGGCTTCTGTTTGTGTTTCTATCCAGATGGATCATTCCCTATATAAGTAAATCAAGGAAGAGAACATGTAGAGTGTAGAATGCAGAGTTGCAGTTACAGAGAAAGTTCAGTGTCACAATGAGGTAGAATGGGACAGCATGCCGTTAGCGTATAACAGCCCCATTCAAGCATTTGTTAACAGCATGTTCTCAGAATTTTGTATCTTCTGCCTGACGAAGGAGAGGGGAGAAGAGAGAATGACCAAGGTGGTACGTGGTCCTGGGTTATGCTGGTTGTTTGATTTTCTTTGCTTGAGAGAGATTGTAAAGTTGGCATCAAACTAAAGCGGATAAGTAAACAGTAATCTTGTTGAGAATACAACAGACTTGAGAGGTGGAATGGCACCCTACTGCTCAATAACTGTTCTTATTTTATTTGCCAGTATGAGGGAATAGTGGAAGTTAAGGAGTCGAGCATTGCTCTCAATCCCAGAGGTAAGTCAAACTTAGTAACTAATAAAGAGTATTGTGTTAACACTGTCTTCAATTATTGTTGATGTAAGGTCCCTTCTGGTTCACTAGTTGTCTTCTAGGGGATACAATCTGCCATTCTTACCTGGTCCGACTTCAGTCCCACAGGAATGTAATCAACTCTTTACCTTTGAATTGGCCGAGAGGGCTATTTAATTGTAATAAAATCAGCCAAAAGCCACAAGGAAATGGGCTGTAGTGGTTCAAATTAATCACCATATAAAAAAATTTCCCAACAAGATTCTTGGAAGCCTGTAATGAGTAACTCACCTCTGAACTCCCTGAAGACTGGGGATCTACAAGCTATCCACAAGGCTAAAGTCTGGAGTGTGATGGGATTCTGTCCACCAATCGGCACACACTAATATCAGTCTGTAAATGTCTATAAGACGCACTTCAGCACCTCACCAAGAACCCTTAGACAGGACCTTCCAAACCCACCACCTCTACCGCAGAGAAGGACAAGGACAGCAGAAGAATTGTGAACACCATCACCTGAAAGTTGTCCTCCTACCACACCCCATTCTGACTTGGAAATATTTTATCGTTTCTTCACCGTCACTGGGCGAAATGGTAGCACGGCGGCCAGTGTAATGCTACTGTAGCAACTGCAATGCAGGGCCAGAGATGTAAGCACTTTGTACCTTCTTCCTGTGACTACACGGGTTTCCCCCAGGTGCTCCCATTTTCTCCCACATTCCAAAGACATGGTTAGTTGGTCACATGGCTGTAGTTGAGTGGTGTCATCCCAGAATGGCCTGTACTTGCCACCATCTCAAGGGCAACTAGGGTGGGGGAATTAAGTGCTGGCTCAGCTTGTGAAGCCCATGACCTTTGAATGAAAAAAGAACATAAATGGGCTCCAAATGGTTGTAGAATAGATCATAGTGATTTGTTTGTAAGCCACTGCCTTATAGGCTCTAGGGACCTGGGTTTGACCCTAACCTCTGGCATCGTTGCGTATGGAGTTTTTACATTCTCACTGCGACTGCGCGGGTTCTCTCCGTGTGGGTTGGTGGGCTGATAGGCTGCTGTCAGTTACAATGAGCGCGTGGGTGAGGGGTACAATCTGTGGTGAGCAGTTAGAAATGTAGGGCGCCTACAAAACGTGATTGGTGTAAATGTATGGTCTATAGTCAGCACAGACTCAGTGGGCTGAAGAGCCTGTGTTGTGAGTGAGTGAGGCCTCCATTGGATATTGCATCCTAGCTGTCTAGGCACGCAGGCCTGGGCAGTACGATACACGGACAGAAAGCTGTCGCCCATGTAACAGGCTCCCCCTCTCCATGCACCTGACGAACCTAAAGGAATGGCAGAGACGGATTCGCAGGAGTTGCTGGTCAGCGTTGAGCTCAATGTAGGACCACCTTAGGGGCTCCAGCTCCAGATTTTACCTTCGGGGTTTACTCCCAAAGCCTTCCCCATGAGTGGGTATAGCCGCAAGGCAGCACAGATTTGAGATCAGTTTTCCTTCTCTTAGATGATGAGCTCCATTTACCTGAAGCAACTGGTTTGAAGGTGCTAGTGACCTGACTTTGCCCCTTCTCCTGTCAGTAGAAACGGTTCTGTTAGTCTTAGTAGCTAAGCCACATTTGAAAGGCCAGGAGCTGGACCTAGTTGTCACAGACTATTTAAGGTGCATGCCATTGGGAGCATGTAATAGGTAGGGGGAGCTTTCCCCCATTAGCACGCTGTCTATAACAACCTTAAGGAAGCGCCTGTTTTGCACTGCCACCTGGAGGTTCAGTTCAATGCTAAGGAGTCGGAGAGCTGGACAGCATAGGAAGCAGCCTTGTCTTTTAGACATGAGAGACTGCAGAGGCTGAATTGCAGCATCTGATGACTGTGGGGGAATTCTGCTGTCATCCTGATAACGATCAGGTATTACCCTGCATCCACTGGACTCCAGGACTGCTGTGGATATGGCAGCGATCACTCGAGCTGAGTAAGATTTTCTATGAAGGGGTTGTCTGTTGGTAGGTGCCCAGGTGGCTGCAGAGCCCAATCCAGGATCCAGCTACTCAGGCACTGTGTGGACGTGAGTGAGTGGTGGCTGTGGTTAGTGGTTCCTCATCCTCTCACAGCAGAGTTTGCTCCCATGTAGCGAAGTTCCCTCTTCAACAGGTTTCCTCCAGGTGTTTCATTTGAGAGCAGTGCCTTCCCTAGATGCAATGTTGAATTTCCTAAGGCTGGCTTTTATGTTTTCTTTGGAGTGCTTTCTTTGCCCACCAGGGGCTTGCTGACTTCCCTTCAAGGTGGAATAAAAGATCGAGTTAGGCATCTGAGTGACGTGACCTGTCCATTGGAGTTGTTGTTGCTTTATCGTAGTGGAGATGCTGTTCATGTCGGTCTCCTCTGATACGCTGGTGTTGGTGTGTCTGTCCTTCCAGCTGATCCTCAAAATCTTTCGTAAGGACCTTTGGTGGTATTGTTCAGGGCTTTCAGGTGCCTACTCTGGGTGGTCCATGATTCAGCTCCAGGAAGGACATCTGCTCTATTGCCCAAAACCTTTGCTTGGACCGGTGGGTTGTGGTCTTCAGAAGCTCTTTCTCTTTATCATGCATCAGCTCTACTCAGGCACTTGTTGATCTCTGAGTCGATGTCTGCTTTCAAGGAGAGAATGTGGCCAAGGGAGGGAAAGTGGTCTGTATTTTCAAGGATGATGTCTTCAACTTTTATGGAGAGCTGGATAAGTGGGTGGTTGGGTGGTGAATGAAACAGGATCTGTGTCTTTTGTATATTCAAAACAATACCCAGTGCTCTATAAGCATTGGCAAAGGCATTCAGGATACATTGGAGGTCTTCTTCAGAGTGTTTTGTCTGCAAACTGAAGCTCCATGATAGTAATGGTGCTAACCCATCTTGGCCTTGAACCAGTTGCAGTTGAAAACCTTGTTCTTCTTTTTATAGATCAGGGATTCCCAACCTTTTTTATGCCATCAACCAACACCATTAAACAAAAGGTTTGTGGAACCCAGGTGGGGACACCAAGCAATAGACGATTGGTTTGGTCTTGACCAATGAGGTGACAGGTCTTGGCCAATGAGGTGAAGGACGGTAGCAATAAAGATGGCAAATTGGTGGGCATGATGACACTTTGACTCTTGTCTTCTCAATGAAAGGTTCTGATTCAGCACCACTATTGCCAAGTTCTGTGGCTGACATATTATTAAGTAGTAGCCTTGGCATTTCTAAGTACTTCTCAGGACAGCCATGTCTTGATAGTATATGTCAGAGAACTTGGCAGTCCATTGTATCAAATGCCTTTGTCAAATCTATGGAAGCCAAGTGCAAAGGTTCCCTTAGTTCCCAGCATTTTTCCTGTAATTGGCATGCTGTGAAGATTGTGTCTACAGTACCTCCAGATGGGTGGAAACCACACTGTGATTCAGGGGATACTTCTTCAGATCACTGAAGGAGTCCATTGACAAGGATACATGCGAGCACTTTGCCTGTTGTTGTCAGGAGTGAGGTGCCTCTGTAATTGCGACAAATCTGCCTTGTCTCCCTTCTTGACTATGGTCACCATTAGAGCATCCCTGAGCTCTAAGGGCAGTTGTTTCTTTTCCCAGACCTTCAGGAGCAAGGCATATATGTGGTACAGGAGAGCTGGTCCAATTTAGACCATAAGATATAGGAGCAGAAGTAGGCCATTCTGCCCATTGAGTCTGCTCTGCCATTAAATCAAGGGCTAATCCAATTCCTCCAGTCATCCTCACTCCCCTGCCTTCATCCCATGCCCTTTGATGCTCTGGCTAATCAAGAACCTATCTATCTCTGCCTTAAATGCACCCAGTGACTTGGCCTCCACAGCTGCTTGTGGCAACAAATTCCACAGATTTGCCACCCTCTGACCAATTTCTCCGTATCTCTGTTTTAAATGGATGCCCTTCGATCCTGAAGTTGTGCCCTCTTGTCCTAGAATCCCCTACAGTGGGAAATAACTTTGCCATATCTAATCTGTTCAGGCCTTTTAACATTTGAAATATTTCCAGGAGATCCCCTCTCATTCTCCTGAACTCCAGGGAATACAGCCCAAGAGCTACCAAATGTTCCTCATATGGTAATCCTTTCATTCCTGGAATCATTCTCGTGAATCTTCTCTGAACCCTCTCCAATGTCAATGTATCCTTCAGCACATGCAGTGAATAGGGCTCTGTTTGAGTTGATATTGCCAAAGCTTTGCTTTCCTTTGGTATTTGTACAAAGGCTGAAGTCCCGACTTTCCCTGGTAGTGAAGTCCCCTTATCCTCCCTGGGGATGCTTAATAGTGTCGCGTCTCAGCAAGCGTAGAAGGCCTGTTTTTCATACTGGTGTGTGAGTATGAGACAACGCCACTCACCACGACCCTGCACAGCCTACAGACAGACCTTCAAGTAGTCTACAACTCCTGTTTGTAATATTTGCATTTATTTGCACTATTTGCCTTCTTTTGCTCACTGGCGGTACGCCAGTCCTTATTTATAGTTTTTCATAAATTTTATTGTATTTTCTTTACTTTCTTGTAAAATGCCTGAAGGGAAGTAAATCTCAAGGGAGAATATGGTGACATATATGTAGTTTGATTTTCCCTTTGGCGTTGTGAAACATGCAGTGGACATACCCCATGGGTATCTTTTTATTGTCTTATGACCATGATGTAATTGAGTATCTGGTGAGCATTATGTAATGGTTTTGTGATGGTGGGGTGATGTAATTTCCCGCCAGTTTGAGGTCACGTGATGACCTGTTAAAACAGGTATAAAACGGGAAAGCCTTGCTGTGACGCAGGTCAGTTCATCGTTTAATTCGTCAGTGACTCTGTTATGCTGCGTATTCGTCTCATGATGCAGTTTTTGTTTTAAAGTAGAGTTTTACTTAAGTTTAAAAGGGTACTGCTGGCAGTCTCGCCACAACACTGCCAGTTTTAGTCCAGTCAGAGAGTGAAGAATTATCGAAGTTCGGGAGGCCGAAGGATTGAGTAAAGTTGGTGTCGTCGGCAGTAATACAGGATCGACCTTATTGAATCTTCGTTCAGAAGGTAGTTGCCTGCACCTGAGATAGTCCCTGCTGTAAGAGCAGAAAGGGCTGTGGCAGTGAGTTACTCACCAAAGGAAAAGGTCAGTTCCTTTAAGCCATTTTTATTTCCTTCATCGTAACTCCTTCAGGTAAGGCATATTTCGTCTGGGATCAGCAGTAACGTCACGTCATTGAGGAATTCGTTACTTCAGGAAAGTCTCTCCTAACTGACTGTATAAATTACTTGGACTTTTACATTTATCACTTTAAGAACTGTGTTCGCATTCATCACTTTGAGAACTATATGAGTTAACTTCCGGTTAAGTTAGTTGTTTATTTACTTTTCATTTTTATTGAGCAGTGTTTAATAAATGTTTTTATTTGTTATAAAAAAACCTGTCTCAATTCTATATTCATTGTTGCCAGGCATAACAGTACTTTTATTCTGGTTAACCTTTTCACCATTATCATGAGCATACTTTTGAGCTGCATGTCATGAGTACAGTGTACCACTAATGCAATGCTAGAAAAACTCAACAAGTCAGGCAGCATCTGTGGAGGGGTTATTCCCATCCAAACATGCTGCCAGACCTGTTCAGCTCCTCCAGCATTCTGTGCGTGCGGCTCAGGATTCCCAGCGTCTGCAGTCTCTCTTGCGCATGCCTCAAACACCGCTTCAGTGCAGGGAGCGTCGCTGACAACTCACCAGACTTTGTTTGGTTCCCAGAAAAAAGAAGCATTGAAATCTTTGAAGAGAAGCCAACCAATGTCGTCCCCGATGCTGACAGCTTCTTGTACATACATCCCTCTGGTAAGTTTGTCACAGTCGTTCTATTGTAGCAGCTTGTTGACAGGTGAGTGGAGGAAGGTGCTCAAAATTGCCAGCAAATCTTTAAGGGCTTGACTGCACATTTGATGTCTACTTCCTTCATTGAAGTAGGCAGCTGAATCAATCTGGTCCTGAATCTGCACCTGAAGTGAATCAATCTGGTCACCACACTATAGGAAGGATTGTGAAAGGCTGCAACACAGATAGATAAGCTGCGTAAGAGGGTGTGGGATACTGGCTTTTGTTGGTGTATTGAACGCAGAGCGGGGAGGGAGGTTTTTAGAGACATTAGCCAGACTTCAGGTGGAGCACGGTGCACAGTTCTGGGAACTGCATTATGGGAAGGACGTGATCGCTCTGAAGAGAGTGCCAAGGGAGGCTCATTAGGATGATGCCTGGGCTGGTGTGCATCACTTAACAGGAGTCACTGGAGAGGCTGTGTCTAATCTCCCTGGAGCTGAGAGGTTAAAAGAGAACATATCACATTTCTGTAAAAAATGAATTATATACACTCTGTGGCCACTTTATTAGGAACATTTGTACACTTCGTTAAAGCAAATATCTAGTCAGCCAATCATGTAGCAGCATCTACCATCTGGGAAATGGTACCGCAGCATTAAAGCCAGGACAAACAGGCTCTGGGTCAGCTTCTTCCACCAGGCCATCAAACTGATTAATTCACACTCATACAATTGTATTTCTATGTTATAATGACTGTCTTGTTGTGCATGCTATTTACTATAAATTACTATAGATTGCACATTTAGACAGAGATGTAACGTAAAGATTTTTACTCCTCATGTATGTGAAGGATGTAAGTAATAAAGTAAATTCAATTCAAAGCATGCAGACATGGTCAAAGAGGTTCAGTGTTCTTCAGACCAAACACCAGAATGACATTGACTGTGGAATGATTGTTGGTGCCAGACAGGGTGGTTTGAGTATCTCAGAAACTGCTGATTCCCAGGGATTTTCACACACAATAATCTCTAGAGTTTACAGAGAACAGTGCAAAATTTTTTTTAAAAATCGGTGACAGTTTTATGGCTGAAAATGCCTTGTTAATGAGAGAGGTGAGGGGAGAATTGCCAAGGAGTCTGTTTCAAGCTGACAGGGAGGCAACACAAACACGTGATGAGCATACCTTTGAGTTGCATGTCACAAACACAAAGTCAGAGGAACTCAATAGGAATTTGCAATGTAAACACAATATAAGAAGTGTTTTAAAGTGTGAACAGTACATACAGTGCAGTGACTAAGGTAATAGGGGATTTGTGGCAATTAACTGGAATGGTTAATCAGATTATCTGCCTGAGGGAGGAAACTTTTAAAATGGCATGAAGTTTTTGTTTCGATAGCCTATAGTGCTTTCTGGAAGGGAGATTTTGCGAAAGGCTATTTTCTGGCTGAATAGAGTTCACAATGATTTTTTCCTGCATGCCTCTTTGCCCTAGCCAATACAATGATGGTAGATTGCAGCCAATGACTTTCTGTGGTCCTGACACTTTCTGTATATTGTGAGAGAACGCTGCATCAAAAAAGCTGATACAAGGATGTTTCTTTTGATGTTGGTGTAGAATTACACCAACATAATGTGGGGAAGATGGAATTTTACCAAGGGTCACTAGAAGTGCATTCTCTGCTAAGACTTTTTGTTAATGAAGGAATATTCATTACATATATTACCCAACAGTTTGTTGATGAAGGATGAGAAATATTAATTGTTCCTCTCTCCATAGCTGCTGCCTGCCCTGCTGAGTGTTTCAAGCATTTTCTGCTTTGATTTCAAATTTGCAGTTTTTCTCTGGTTTTTCATTATGGGAGTGAATGTCTGAAGCTCTCTAGGAACGAGCAGCTGATGGTTCCGTTGTTGAGTATCTTCTAGAGAGAGAGAGCGGTAGATGTTTGGATATTAAGGAATGGGTGACAGTAAGCCCTGGTGTTGCATCGGTGGAGCAGGTTATGGAGGCTGAATGGCCTTCCTAGCTTTAGTTTTTTGTTGGTTTGAATTCAAATCACAGAATGAAACGGACAAGGCGACACTCCTTCCCTCCTGTCAGCCCGGATCCCGCAGACACAACCTCCCAACTCAGAGAGGATCATATCACTGATCGTGTCACGGAGTGTGTAAGCAGTGTAAATGTGACACTGTCTGTCCTTAGGATTGTCACAGTGTGTGACACTAACTTTGGAATTGTGTATCCTTCAAAATGCAAAATTCAAAGTACATTTATTATTGAATCTCAAACCATGAGATTCGTCTGCTTATGGGCAACCACAGAGCAAGAAACCTGAAAGAACCCAGTTTAAAAAAAGAGAGACCAACGCTCAATGCATAGAGAAAGAGAAAAAAACCACAAATTAAGCAGACTACTGAAGCAAGCAATTGCATTCTGAACCAAATTGAGTCCATAGACCCGAATCCCAGAGCAGCTGGAGTAGGCCCAAAGCCTCAGTCTCAGTGTCACTGAGCACGGTGCTGAGTTTATCACTAACGAGGCACCATGTGGCATTGTGCTCCACTGTGTTTCCCTAAATTCGGCACGCTGTGTCACTAAGTTCAGCTCTGTGTGTCACTGTGTCATTGATTGTGACGCAAAGTGTGTCACTGGGTGCTCCCCTGCTTGTGCCATAACATGTATTGTTGAATATGTCACGGTTCCACGGTGAGAATCACTGAATGATCATGGTATCTCCCCCGGAGAGTACCACTAACACTACTACCGAGCACGTTACTGCCGGTGTCCCCTGAGCGTGTTGGTGAGTGTTCCACTAGGCGTTCTGAGTGTGTCACAGAGTGCATCACAGAGCGGCAGATCACTCGAGAATTAAACCAGAACAATGCTTGGAATTCTCAGCCGGTCAGGCAGTGTCTGTGGAGTGGGAAATGTTGAAACTGTAATAATCATTTGAAGTATTTTGTGAGGACAGTTGGAATGGTTCAGACAATAACACCTTCCTGTTGCTGCTGTTTTAGTCACGGTTCTGGGTCCCGCAGTGGAGAATTCTCTGGACGCAGATGGAATCGACAAGCTCATCAAGGTGCCGACAGGCTGCGCAGAGCAAACAGCCATGCACATGGCTCCCACCGTCTTCGCCGTGGAATACCTGGATAAGAGCGACCAGTGGCTGTTCCTCAGTGCTCAGCGCAAGGATGAGGCCCTGCTTCACATCGAAGCTGGTGAGAGTCCTTCCTCTCGAGTAACCTGGCCTTGCCCATCTCCTCGTGGCTGGTACATTGATTCAGAAAGGGCCTTGGAGTTCACAAGTAGAGAAGTATTGGTGAAGTTGTAAAGGAATGGCCACAGCTGTAGAAACTGCACACGTTTCATCCCCTCGTTTAAGAAAGGGTATGCTGGCACTGGAAGCAGTCCGCAAGAGATTTCCAGGTTTAGTGGAGATGCAAGAGGCTGCAGATGCTGGAACCAGGAGTGAAAAAACAAACTACTGAAGGAGCTCAGCAGGCCGAGTAGCCCATGTAGACACTGAGCGATGGCTATCGTTTCTGGTCCTGATGCAGGGACCCGACCCTGGAGGCTGCTCATCCCTCTGCCTGCACAGATGCTGCTATCCTCCAGCTCTTTTCCTGTTGCTTCACTGGGATGGGAGGCCTGTTCTGTCAAGGGACATGAAACTCACCTCCTGACACATGCAGAGAAAGGCTCAGCTGGTCCATGTCAGCCAGGAAGTCATGTCCAGCTTACTCCACATATTTGGCTCATAACCTTAGAAACCTTTCCCATCCACATACTTGTCCAACTATCATTTAACACTTGTTATCGTACCCACTTCCCCGGCAGCTCATTTCATATACTGATGATCCTCGATATAAAAGAGTTGTCTGTCGGGTTCCCGTTAAATTTCTCCCCTTTGACTGTAAACCTTTGCTCGACATTCTAGTTCTTGATTCCCCAACACTGGGGAAGAAGCCTCAGTACATTATCCTCTATAAGATCACCTCTGAGTCTCCAAACTCTCCCTCAAGTCCTGACAATATTCTTGTGAATCTTCTCTTCAATCTTTTCAGCTCAATAATCTCTTTCCTCCAGCAAAGAGGCCTAAACTGAACCCAATACTTCATGTGGGACCTCACCAGCACCTTGTGCAACTGCACCACGGCCTCTGAATTTCTTGACCAATGAAAGCTAGCATGCAAAAACCACCTTCAATACTCACTTTCAGGAACCATGTACCTGAACTCCAAGATTCCCCTGTTCTGCAATAATCTCCAGGGCCCTGCCATTCACTGTGAAAGCCCTGTCCTGATTTGACTTCCCAACCTGCCCCCAGACCATAGCCCTCCTTACCCCTCCCATCAATGTTGAGTGTTGAAATTGAACCTGCAGCCACCACCTCTGCAGGCAGCACATGCCACACTCTCACAGCCCTCTGAGTGAAGAAGTTCAGTGGTTCAATTTAATGTCAGCGAATGTGTACAGTTTACATCCTGAAATTCTTGCTCTTCACAGACATCCACAAAACAGAAAAAAACCTAAAGAATGATTGATGCACCATCAATAACTCACACTGAGACGTAAGGCGAGATATCGGCTTTTATTGACTGGAAGAAGGAACCAGGAGTGAGTGTCTATCATACAATGTCTTGGAGACTGAGGCCGAGCGTCAGGCCGCAGATCTCCTTTATACAGGGGCCTGTGGGAGGAGCCACAGGAGCAGTCAGCAGGGGGCGTGTCCAGACAGGCACATAGTTCACCACAATGATTGACTGAAAAACATTAGAACCGCAAAGCCGCCCCCAGCAAAGCATCAACCCTTCCCTCTTCGAACTTGTTCCAGCAAAAAGCAGTAGCCCCCAACCCCCCATCGCCCGCAGTCTCGATGTTTCAATCTCCTGTGGTGCTTCATTTGGCAATGCCAGTGAGGAGTCAGATTGTCCAAAGGACCACACCCCAAAGGCACATGCCTTCTAAGCTGCTCCTGGAGATCGCAAAACGCTTGTTGCCCAACGATTTCCACAGACCGAGAACCCACCGTACGTGAAGAACATAGTTTGAGCACAGCTGCAGATCATGGACTGTGACAGGACCAGCGGTTTCCAAAGACCGAGAACCCACCGTACGTGAAGAACATAGTTTGAGCACAGCTGCAGATCATGGACTGTGACAGGGCCAGTGGTTTCCAAAGACCAAGAACCCACTGTACGTGAAGAACATAGTTTGAGCACAGCTGCAGATCATGGACTGTGACAGGGCCAGCGGTTTCCAAAGACCAAGAACCCACCGTACGTGAAGAACATAGTTTGAGCACAGCTGTAGATCATGGACAGGACACCAACCACCTTGAAGAGTATGTGAGAAGAGAAGAAATTAAATTGTTCTGCAGATGAACTCATTGAAGTCGCCCAAGTCAGCAAAAAGTTCATCCTCATTTTCCCTCAAACACTTCACCTTTCATCCTTAGCCAATTACCTCTAGTTATAGTCTCACCCAGCCCCAGTGGTAAAAGCCTCTTACATTTACCCTACATATACCACTCATAATTTTACATACTGTATCGCTATCAAGTCTCTTCTCAATCTTCTACATTCCAGGGAATAAAGTAGTAATCTATTCTACCTTTCCCTATAATTCAGCTCACGAAGTACTGGCAACATTCTTGTAAATTTTCTCAATGCTTTTTCAATCTTACTGACATTTTTTCTATAAGCAGGTGACCACAACTGCACACAATACTCCAAATTAGGCCTCACCAGCGACTTATACAATTTCAACGTAACATCCCAACTTTACACTCAATACTTTGAATTGTATGTGCCATGAAGAAGGAACAATGATCTTATTGAAACATACGAGGTGTCGGTGCTGATGTAGAGTTTTGACCCGTAATGTCGACAATTCCTCTCCGACCCCACCCAACAGAAGCTGCTTGACCCATTAAATTCCTTCAGCAGATTGCTGCTCCAGATTCCAGCATCTGCAGACTCTGCTTTCTCCAGAAGTCGAGATACTTTTGTGAGTCTTGAGCAAGCAGTCAAATTTACAAGATGAGGGTGCTGAGATTTAAAACTGAAAGTGTACCTGAATTTCACTTCACTGACGGAGATGAATTTTTGGCATTCTCTACCCTGGAGGATTGAGGGCATTTCAGGAGGGGGTAGACAGTTTCATAAAAGAGATATTTTTGAACTGAGGGAGACTGGGAACTAGTGCAGAAGTGGAGATGAGGTCGAGTGCAGGTCAGCTGTGATCACGTTGAATGGCAGGGATAAGTGGCCTCCTGTGTCGTTCTGTGAGTTACTTCCCCCGCCACGATGAAGCCTGTGAGACTTCAATCAAAGCGGCTGTCCTCTCGACACCAACCTACATAAGGAGGAAGCTCGGGAAGTGGGATGAAACCAGAGGAGCTGGAGCAAACCCATATGCTGGTGGGGAAAATGTAGAGATGCTTGTAAATCTGGCCAATGTTTATGTTCGATTTAAAAACACAAACTTTCCTGCTCTAGGGTACAACAGGATTTTGGGATTTAAGAAGGATGATGGATCCTATGGGACTTGGAAGATTTCTCCAAGCAGCACATGGTAGGTGTTGAGCATCTTCTACATTTCTTTTGACAATGGTAGGGACAGTGATGTATCTTAGCAATCAGGTTTATTATCACTGACATATGACATGAGATTTGTTGTTTTGTGGCAGCAGTACAGTGCAATACAAGAATATACTATCAATTATAACAAGACATCTACATATATAATTAAATAAGTGGTGCTAAAATAGTGAGATAGTGCAGACAAATTCATTGTCCATTCATAAATCTGATGGCAGAGGGGAAGAAGCTGTTCCTAAATATGTCTTCAGTATCCTGCCCTTCCTCTTCAATGGTAGTAATGAGAGGAGTGGATGTGCCGGGTGGCGCAGGTCCTGAAGATGGCCATCACCTTTTTTGAGGCATAACCTTTTGTTCTCGATGCTGGGGACGCTGGTGCCTGTGATGGAGCTGGCTGAGTTTACAACCCTCTGCTGATTTTTCCAGTCCTGTGCAGTGAACCTTCCATGCCAGACGGTGATGCAACTAGCTAGAATGCTCTCCATGGCACATTCGTAGAAATTTGCTGGAGTCTTAGGTGACATACCGAAACTCCTCAAACCCCAAATGAAATATAAATGCTGGCAAGCCTTCACAATTGCACCAATATGTTGTTCGCCTCACTTCAGAAATGTTGACAGGCAGCTACTTGAAACTGGTCAGCCTTCCCACCGCTCAGGATGGGTGTGTGTTCCCTTCCTAAAGTCCACAATGAAATCCTTAGCCTTACTGACATTGAGTGCAAGGTGCAGTGCCACTTGACCAGCTGATCTATCTTGGTTCGATAACCCCCCCCCCCCTCCCTTCCCCTGTCTGAGATACTCTGAGGCTGGGAAGAGTGAGCTTTACAGTGGCTGACTAAACACATACATACCAGCAGAAAGACAAAGTGGAGATAATGAGGACCAGACAGCTCCGGGGTCTAGGGCAATGGACAGACTGTGTACTGAAATCTTTGAGAGGAACAGATACCGGGAGAGTGAATATCAAAAATAATTCCAAATACAGGCTCTCCCGAGGTCATAAATACTCAAAATAGGGACAGAGCTACCCGTGATTGAGCTTTGTTAATATTATTAAATTCAACAATCTGGCATAATTGCATATTGGAGCACTTTATGTGCTTAGCTCTGCCTTTGCCTCCTTTCCCTCTGCCAGACATGATGCTGCTTCACTTGAGTCACTGCTCGGTGGCCTGTGACAACAGGTAGATAAAGTCATTTTCTCTCGCTCTGCTTAGATGAGTTGGGTTTATTGTCACATACACCAGGTACAATGAAATTCCTTGCCAATGTGAAGCTCATTGGTGAACACTGATTAAAAAATACATTGAACATAAATTATCAGGATGTTTCAGAGATACTGACAATTTAGCCAATTTTAATAATTGCTTTTAGCTTTCCAATGTGCTTTTGATAACATTTATTACAATACTGTGGAGGTGTGCTTATCATATCAAGTGATTTTTGTGTAGTTTCTGACTTATGGACAAACTTGACTTAAGAATGCCTGTAAGAATGGAATTTGTTCATTTGCTGGGGATGACCCTCTCTTCATTCCCTGGTAAATGAAAATCATAAAACTGCAGAAGCTGGAAATGTGAAATACATCAGAAGGTTCTGGAAACAAAAAAATTGGCAGATGCTGGAAATCCAAGGCAAAACACACAAAATGCTGGAGGAATTCAGCAGGTCAAGCAGCATCTATGGAAAAGAGTAAACAGTCCACAATAAAGAAATCATCCATACCAACCGAGATGCCCATCAAAGTTAATCAGATTTGTCGATGTTACATACCCCATAACGGGTTAAAAAAGACCAGCAGAAATGGACACACCTGGGGTCTGGGTCTTTCGTTATAAACTCTATTTTATTAGTAACTACGTGAATAAAGTAATATAAAACAAGATAAGGTAAACAGGTTAGCAAAGTATATGCATATATATAGGTGAGTAGATAAGGTTCCCAAGCTCCCCAGCTCAGGTAGTTAGGTGATACAGTCTTACGGTGGTATAGTAGGTAATCAGTTCAGCTCTGGAATTTGATTTGAGTAGAGTTGGAGAGAGAGAGATAGTGTTGGTTTGTTCTCCCAATACCGATGCCAATCCTCCACATAGTTTTCCTTGCTCCCAAAGCTTATTAAAAGTAACCAACTTGTGACCACAAAAAGGGGATGCCATCTTCTGAGGTGGAGTTATCAACCCAGACCAGAGATAAACACTTCGATAGCTCCCCACTGATCACCCCTTTGTCCACACTGTGAGCAAAACCCCACCCTTGTTGTGGGTACACAAAGCTCACCAGTGTCCTCCTTACCTCTGGAGTTGTGTATCTCTTGTGTGTCTGATTTAAAAAGTCAACTGACCTTGCATATATCTCCAAGTGCTGAACACCAGCTGTCCATCATATAACTCCGCCTTTCAGTTTCCAAGGCAACTCACAGACTTTCTCTCTCTCTCTCTCCCTGCTGCTGAAATAGCACACAAGCTGTTCGCTCCCTCTCTCTCTTGTTAAAGAAACAGTCCACTTCAGAATAATTCTTCTGATCTTGTCACACCTCTCTCCTTTTAGGAAAAATTTTGATGAAACTGCAAAATTTTTGTCTTAACTATCAATTATACAGCTTAAAGCAATACATGTGTAATTATTAGGAAACATAGCAAAGCATTACAAACTTATACTTAGCATCTAGACAAACAGTCTGCTATAATGTTGTCAGTACCTTTCACGTGTTTTATTTCCATGTCATATTCTTGCAAGATCAGGATCCAGGTAAGTAACCTTCTATTCTTATCCTTCATTTTACCCAGAAACACTAATGGATTATGGTCCGTACACCACAAGTGGTTCCTGCGCAGGACATATGTAGACATTGAAGTGTTGCAATGCTAAAATGACTGCTAGCAGCTCCTTTTCAACAGTGGAGTAATTCTTCTGATGTCCATTAAATTTCTTTGAGAAATAAGCTACCGGATGTTCAATTTCATCATCATCCTTTTGCAACAATACTGCCCCAGCAGCTTCATCATGAGCATCTACTGCTCTCGAAAAGGATTTATTGAAGTCAGGTGTTTTGAGCACAGGGTGATAACACAGAATGGTTTTCAGGTGGTCAAGTGCCTCTTGGCAAAGGTCAGTCCACACAAATCTTTTACTCTTCCCTAGGAGTTTCGTTAAGGGGAGAGCGATGTCTGCGAAATTCTTACAGAACTGATGGCAGTACACAACCATTCCTAAAATCTTTCTTAACGCTTTCTTGCCCTTTGGAACGGGAACCTCAGCAATAGCCTGAACCTTGGCCTGCACAGGTGCCAGTTGGCCCTGGCCTACTACATAGTCAAGATACGTGACAGTGGTGTGGCCAAAATCACTTTTAGCAAGGTTTACAGTGAGATTTGCCTTGGACTGCCTTTCAAACAGTTTCTCTATTGCTGAGAAATGCTCCTCCCAGGTGTCATTCCATACAAACAAGACATCAATATGAGCCCCTGTATTTTCTAAACCTTGAATCACTGAATTCATCATCCTTGGAGCACTTTTCATCCCAAAGGGTAAGACATTGTACTCACCCAACTCGGATGGTGTCAGAAATGCAGATATTTCTTTAGCCCTTTCTGTCAAAGGGACACACCAGTAACCTTTCAACAGGTCAATCTTTGTAAGGAATATAGCCTTCCCCACACTGTCAATACAGTCATTCACTCTTGGGATGGTATAAGCATCTGTCTTAGTTACTGCATTAACGTTCCTGTAATCAGTACAGAATCTCATACTCCCATCCGACTTAGGGACAATCATGCATGGTGATGCCTAGTCTGAAGCGGATGGCCTAATTATGCCAGCTATTAGCATGTATTCAATTTCTTGTTCAACCATTTTATTTTTGTCTTGGTTCATTCTGTAAGGTCTTGAAATGTCAGGGAATAAATCTTTAGACCTGTTAATTAAAATCTTCAGTTTTTCAGGTATCCCAGTACCAGACTCCACAATCTCCTCTGTTGTCATAACAGTATTCACAGGTGCAGGTTCAGGTTCATGATAACACTTGATCATATTTATGTGGATGAGCTGTGTCGTCTTTCTCCATCAGTCAGGAGTTCTAGTAACATAATTCAAAGAATCAATTTTCTTAATTATTTCATATAGTCCACTAAATCTTTCTTGAAGGGGGTTGGTAAGAAGGAGGAACTGCTTCACCTTTATCTGAGAGTGCTGTAAATTCTGCTTCGCAAGGTCAAAAGGTCTGTTTCTGAATTCCAAAACATAACTAAGTACTCTCATACACACATTCTGATCTGACCATTGCTCTCTGAGTAGGGTCAAAGGTTACACAATGTGCTTAGCTCTCAACCCTTTAACTATCCCCCAGAATGTTTTCGAAGTAAAGTTACTAACCAGGAAAGATTGGATTTCTTTAGGTAGACCTACCAGTGTGAAAAATTCTATAAGGGCTTTTACCACAGTCTTGCAAAAGTTCACAACATCCTTTCTTAAATTAGGCCAGTAGAATTCCTTCAAAATCCTGTTTACTGTCTTTCTCACTCCAATGTGTTCACCTGAAGGCATACTATGAGCCATGTTTAAAATCTCAGCTCTGTAAACTTTCGGGACGACAACTTGATGTTCAATGGCCCAATCCTCACTTGCAGGCACAGTAAGTGATCTCCAATTCCTCATTAACACTCCATCCTTAAAATAATATCCTACTGACTCTCTCTGAACCTACTCTTCTGTGAGAGCTGTCTCCTTTAATGCAGCAATTTCAGAATCTCGACTTTGTTTCGCTGTAAGTTCATCCCTGGACAAGGACAATTCTTCCTACTACCCAAACCCAAACTTCCTACTAACATGGAAGGACGAAAAGCCTCTGATGAATTCTCATAAGTGAAACCCCTGTCTTTGCTGTCTGTGTCAGCAGCCTTTCTATACATGCTTCGGGTCGTTGCGCATGTGAGGTTCACATCAGTATCTGTGTGTGTGTCATCAGCCACAAGCTTGCTTGTTAGCTGTACTGCTGAATAAACTTCACCCTAGATAGGTGCCAATCTATCACTTACGTGTACCAAACTCAGTACCATCACCAAGCTTACGAAGATCATGTTTACATTATGAAAACTTCCAAACAATCCATCTATTCTGTTCCTATGACTTTTAGCTCGACTCGTCTCTATAGTGACCCAGTCAGGTGGCTTCTCAAAACCAAAACAATCCTTTTCCTCCACATTGCAATCGTGAAAAACAGCTCCACAACCTTCAAGTTGTTTACTTCCAAAATTTAACGAGCTTGCACATACTTCTACAGGCCATTTTCCTGCAAGCAGGTTCAAAGGTCATGAGGCCAATCCAAACTTCCCAAGTTCTTTATTTAAAAATCCAGAAACAGCACCTCTCTCCATATTTTCAATAAAGTTCACATCACCAGCTTTCAACTCATCACCAACTTTTAGAACATCGTCTAACACAAGTGACTGAGAATCCTCAATTTCCACTGGAACCAAGGTTAACCCTTTATTCACTGAAACAAGTCCATCTGGCTCAAACAGACTGCATTCCTTTTCAGCCAAGTCAGACACCTCAGACCTTAACTGAGTTTCAACACAAGGCTCAACACCCTGGAAATTCACTGGTGCTTCAACAACCTGATCACAGGCAATAGGAACAGCTGCCTCTCCTAGGCTTTCAATACCAGTCCCAGTTTCAAATTCCAGGTTCCTCTGATCCTCCCAGCTACTCTCTGGGAAACTCCCATCTGGACTAAACTCAATCTTGTGGGTTAAAACAACCTCGTCTGCTAACCTAGCAGATTCCCCCAAGGTAGTGGCATCCTTTTCATCTCGGTATGCCTTACATCATTAGGAACACACTTCTTAAAGTCTTCAATCACAGCCAGCTCTTTCAAGCTGTCCAAACCGTCAGTTAGCCCTTCCAAGGTATACAAGCGATTGAAGTACACCTGTTTTCCATGGGCAAACTCCACATAAGTTTGGCTCCCAGACTTCCTTAAGTCTTTGTATTTTTGTCTCTATGCCTCTGGAACCAACTCATGGACTTTAAACACAGCATCCTTAACCGTGGCATAATTCTTTAACTGTTCAAGGGTCAGGGCAGAAAACGCCTGCTGAGCCTTCCCCTTCAACACACTTTGTAACATGACAGCCCACTCATCCCTCGGCCATTTCTGAGTCTGGGCCTCCTTTTTGAAGTGTAGGAAATACAGGTCGACTTCAGCTTCATCAAAGGGTTGTACTAACTTAATTTTTTGGCTGATATTATACAGTACCGCCAGCTCATTACGACTCCCTGATCCTTGATCCTGTCTTTCTGTCTTTCTGCTTCTACTCTCTGTAATTCTGCTTCTTCTGCCTCTAACTTAACTTCCTCTAACCTCATTTGTTCCAGTCACAAATGGTTCTCCTCTGCACCTAGAGGGAACATTTTTAACTCCTCTCACTAAAGTACTTCATAGAAATGTAGTGCTCAACTGTTACCCTTTGGAGTTCCCCCTTCGTCACACCCTTCTTAGAGAGGCTAAGTTTCAATGCATCAACAACTTCCCACAAATCAGCCTTTTTAGCTCTCTTCAAAGTCACAGGGTCTGGCCCTGCCAGGAATTCCTCAACATCCATTTCTACTGTTAACCCACTGGCATAAGCCAATCAAAGGAAGATAATCACTCAATCAACAAGCCCCCAACAAATTTTAGAATGTCTCCCACCAATTTTTGTTCATATCCTGGACGAGCCCCCAATTTTGTTATGTATCCCATAACAGGTTAAAAAGAACCAGCAGAAAAGGACACACCTGGAGTCTGAGTCTTCAGTTATAAACTCTATTTTGTTAGCAACTACATGAATAAAGTAATATAAAACAAGATAAGGTAAACAGGTTAGCAAAGTATATGCATATATATAGGTGAGTAAATAAGGTTCCCAATCTTCCCCAGCTCAGGTAGTTAGGTGATACAGTCTTACAGTGGTATAGTAGGTAATCAGTTCAGTTCTGGAATTTAATTTGAGTAGAGTTGGAGAGAGAGAGATAGTGTTGGTTTGTTCTCCCAATACTGATGCTGATCCTCCACATCATCCTCCTTGCTCCCGAAACCTATTTAAAGTCACCAACTTGTGACCACAAAAAGGGGATGCCATCTTCTGTGGTGTTATCAACCCAGACCAGAGTTAAACACTTTGATAGCTCCCCACCAGTCACCCCCTTATCCACACTGTGAGCAAAACCCCACCCTTGTTGTGGGTACACAAAGCTCACCAGTGTCCTCCTTGCCTCTGGAGTTGTGTATCTCTTGTGTGCCTGATTAAAAAGTTGACTGACCTTGTATATATCTCCAAGTGTCGAACATGAGCTGTCCATCATATAGCTCTGCCTTTCAGTTTCCAAGGCAACTCACAGACTTTCTCTCTCTCTCTCCCTGCTGCTGAAATAACACACAAGCTGTTCGCTCCCTCTCTCTCTTGTTAAAGGAACAGTCCACTTTAGAGTAATTCTTCAGATCTCGCCACAGTCCACAATTGGTCAATATTCTTCTAAACATTGCTGATCTATGCATTCATCCAAATGTATTTGAAATGTTAACACTGGACTCTACATTCTGTTTGGAATGGTACTTCTGGGTGCGTGTAAAACCATATTTGTCTCCCTGTATAATGAACCCGATGCCAATTCTTACACCTACCTCAGCCATTTTCTCCAGCACTTTGTTCCATATAGTCTGTCCAATCATCCTCTGAGAACATAAACATTTTTTCCTCAAGTTTATCTGGAATGAGACCATTTTCCACTGCTTGGTCCACTGATCAAAATTCCCCTGTAATTTTTTATCTTCTCCTTCACGGTCTACTTTAACTTTGAGATGTTAGGACCAAGTAGCTTGCTGGTGACAGGATGACCATTAGGAAGTGCAATTATATTGGAAATGCAGATGCTGAATAATATTTCCCAAGTTAAAATCTGGTTTTTCAATGTGCATTTTGAAGCCACATATCGTCAGTACTGTCCTCTGTCTCCTCAGGCTGACGGCCTTCATTGTGAAGATATTCTCAATAGTGGACCGTCATGTCAAGGTAAATCAGAGGAATGTGTATGCCTCCGTTTCCTATTTGGTCGATGCTCAGAAGAGCGATGGAAGCTTTGAAGATCCCAATCCAGTGCTTATGAAAGCCATGCAGGTTCGAACTTCTTCATTTCACTCTGTTTCTCATTTGATATCCTTGAAGTCAATTTTATAGACACTTGATTGTGATTATCACACTTCATTGGTTTCTTGTTAATTCTCTTTTCTACATCATCCAATGTCCAGTCTCTGCAATGCACGTAACAGATTCTGATTCAAGGTATCTAATAAGTCAAAGTCCTTGGGATGGCATTGTACATGTTCAGTTGCTGGTCTGGATTGATACTCAGTGGTGTTGCTTACAGCAGTGAAACTGAGTATGAATGCAATGAGCAATGGGCATCGAATATCCTACTCCCCTGTTTGCTGCAAAAACCCACACCACTGGAACCCCCCCCCCCTGACTGTACACCCACACCACTGGAGCCCCCCCCCCCGACTGTATAAACACACCACTGGAGTCACCCCCCCGACTGTTTGCATCCCCATTTGTTGAACTTCCTCCATTTGATGTCAGCTTTCATTTTCCTCCAGTTAGATTGCTGGTACAAAACTCAAAGGATCAGGCAGCATCTCTGGAAGGAAATGGGTTAGCACTCCAGATCGAGACTCTTTAGTCTGGATTGAAAGATAGATGGGAGATAGCTGACATGAAGCAGTGAGGAGGAAGGGGTGGAGAAAATGTTTGCGAGTGATAAGTGGATCCAATGGAGGAGGGGTTGATTGTCAGATAGACTCAGATGGGGAGGAATGGAATGGTAGGGCTAATGAGGGAGGCAACAAATGGTTACAGACTGTGAGTTCTTGCATGTTGTCCGGTACTGCTAATATGTGGAATCATAGATGATACCATACAGGAGCTGGCCATTTGCCCATCAGTCAGTGCTGGTGCTTTCAGAGGCCCTCCTCCACTCTTCTCCACAAAGTTTTAGCCTACCCCATTCTCCTTAGAAAGTTTCTGTTAAATATCTATTCTTCGAAATTCCAAACCTTGACTCATTGCTTCAAAAGAGATGTGAATTTCATAGATTTTGCTGCATTTACTGTCTGCACGTAGCAATGGGCAGCTTGATACATTCTTGCTGCTTGTTACAGCAGAAGAAACAAACATGTTGCTGTATGTCTGGGGTAACTAGGCAAGGACGACTCTGTTCCCCACAACCTGGAACACCTTTTAAATTGGAGCCTCACCATTATTGACATCTGCTTTTCATCCCAATCATTCTATTTAATAAACTTTCAATCCCCATTACCCATGGTTAGAGTTGAATTTCTACCTCTCATTCTCATATTTTTCCTTTGACCCTGCAGGAGACCATTCTGCCTGACAAGTGTATACTGGCCCTCAGTGCCATCCCATTCCCCTTGTACCTTGCACATTCCTGTCAGCTTCCAGTTCTCCAACCATTCATCCATATGCAAGGGCAATTTATAGGAACCAATTAACCCACCAACTTGTACTTCCTTGGGATCTGGGAGGAAACCAGTGCACCGGGGGGGGGGGGGTTATCCCACACAATCAAAGGGATTCAAGAATTCAAAGTACATTTATCACCAAAATCCATATCCAGCGTACAATCCTGAGATTCGTCCTCCCACATGCAGCCACGAAACAAAGAAACACAAAGGAGCCCATTTGAAGAAAACATCAAATGCCTAATGTGTAAAAAAAACAACAAATTTTGCGAACAGCCAAAAGCGGGTGAGCAACACATAGAATAAACATCAAACCATAGAGTGCTCGAAACAGCCCAGGAGTGTTCAGCTCAGTTCAGTGCTCTGTCGTTGACTGCATGCACAGAGCCAGTCTGTGCCAAAGCGCCCCCTCAAATTGTGCAAAGAGCCAATAAGCGGGTAACCAGAAACCAGAAACACATGTGACATGAATCGCAGAGAGCTCCAAGTACCAGTCCACAGCCGTGGGCACTGAACATCAAAATGCGTAGTCCCCCCAGAAAGAGCCCCACAGTCACGAGCTGCATTGATCAAATAGACAGTGCCAGAGAGTGGGATTGAATTAGTCTTGAAAGCGGTTCCAACCCATCTTTAGTTGAACAGTCCAAGCCTATCCATGCTTGTGATATAACCAGTAAGTCAATGTCTTCCATAACATCATGTGACTGTTAATGGCAGATAGAGCATGAAGTGAATGTGCTCCCACTGGATCTGGTCCTTCAGACTTTGAAATATCTGAGGTCCCTTCTCTGACTCTGGATCACCGCATGTGTGGAGTTTGTACGTTCTCCCTGTGACCATGCGGGTTTCCCCCATGTGCTCCGTTTTCCTGCCACTTATCAACCATGTTCAGGTCAGTGGTTTAGTCGGCTGCTGTAAATTGTGTAGTTGGATACTTGTGAGGATGTTTTGAGACTCACAGTCCCAATGGTCTTCTTCAGTGAGGTGGAAAATATAATGGAGAGTACTGATTTATAGTCATAGAACACAAAACAGCCTCTCCTGCCCAATTAGTCCATGTTGACTAGATTTCCCATTTAAGCTTGTATTTGGACCATATCCCTCTAAACCTTTCCTATCCATGTACCTGTCCAAATATTTTTTTAAAAATGATTATTGTATCTTCCTCCAACACTCCCTCTGCTTGAAGACCTTGCTTCTCACTCACTCAGGTGGTTTTGTGGATGCTTAAAAGTGAGGATGCCATTGTGGCACCTCTTAACCAGGCATCTTCTCTCACTCCTGTGCCCTGACTCGTCACCGTGATCCGGCCAACAGCAATGGCGTCGTTGGTGCCTTTGTAGGTGTTACTAGAGCTGTGCTTAGGCACACAGTCATGGGTGTAAGGAGGGTCGAGCAGGGACGCTAAACAGAGTCCTGAGGTTGATGGTCATTGATGAGGAGGTGTTGTTACTGATCTGTATTGATTGCCCTCTAAGAGGACAACAATCTCTCGGTGTGTTTGGTAGCTTGCTTGCCTCAATGACCCAGAGAACTATGTTGGCTGGAGTCAGGACTTTGTGCTTTGGCTCTTGGTAGGGTCATCCATGCCAAGCAGGTCAAAGGTAGAGGCCAGACTAAGAGTTGTTCATTGGTCCTCCAGGTTCAGGGATTCAGCTCAGGGCTAACAACCCCGCCTGATCAAAAAACAATTGTTACAGAAACAGCAATGAAGCAAACTTCTATGGAAGACCTTCAATGTTGCCCTAAACGACAGCGGCATAACACACAGTACTTAATTTATTTTATTTTGTCCATGTTTTTGACTGTTGGTTTCTTTCCACAGGGTGGAGTTAGTGGTGCTGAGGGTAACTTGCCCCTGACTGCCTTTGTAACAGTGGCCTTACAGCATTTCCTACAAACCTTTCTCCAGAACAATGTAGCTGCAGCTTCAAAAGTGGTAAGATATAAACATTCTTTCTAGGTGCCCTTTTGAAAAACTTCCTTATTGGGGCTCGTCTATCTCAATGATGGCCTGGGGGAGATTGCAGAAGTAAGTTTGGTTAAGAAAAAGTTTTGGGAACTTTAGTTTTTTTTTAAGTCCCCATGAGTCAGAATGGGATGTGGATTCAGGGGGAACATGGTCAGTAACTAACAGTAAATCAGCAGCTGAATTTTTTAATCTTCTGCCAAAATTCAACTTAGGGATGATTTACCAGACATGTCAATGGTTCCCAGGTTATGGGCGGCTGGTTTGTGAGAATTGCAGTGCAGAAATTGCACCAACAGCTTGTATACTGAAGATGCAGCATTGAGTGCAGATGTTCCTGGGAGCAAACGCAGACTGGGTGAATGCTTTGCTAAGTAATTGCACTCCATTTGTCATGGTTTTCTGGAGTTCCTGATTACCATTTATTTCAATTCCCCTCTTCATTCCCTCACTGAGCTGTGTATCCTCAACCTCCTCCATGGCAGGTTGAGGCTAAACAAAATCTAGGGCAACAGACCCTCATATTCTTCCTGGGTAGTGTCCAACCCGATGGCATATACACTGATTTCTCCAATTTCAGGTAACCTTCTGACCTCTGTCCCCTTTCTCTCTTCTGCTGATCTTCCCAGTTTCTCCTACACCCATCCCAGCTCTGTCACATACCTACACCCCCTCGATCTGTCCATCACCCATGCCTTCCTCCCACTGGGTCCCTTCCCCTCCACCTCCGATGTTCCCATCTGCCTTTCCCACTTGGTTCCATGCTCTACCTTCCCCCTCCTCTGAGATTCCATCAAATGTAGCACTTTGTTGCAACCACCTATCACCTCTCAGCCTCTGTTGCTATTAACCCCTCTTCCAACTGACTATCACCCCTCCTCAAATGGATTCTCCTATAGCTTGCGAGCTTCTGCTCCTCCCTTTCCAGCCCATTTCTTTATATTGGCCATCACCCTTTCAATCACGATGAAGGATCACATTGCCTCCACCTATCACCTCGCAGCATCTATAGCTATTTCCCCATCCCTATCTATCTATCACCTATCGCTTGCCAGCTCTTGCCCCACCACATTATGCTGACTACCTCCCCTCTACTCTGTCAGTCCAGGGGAAGGGTCTCAACCCAAAACATTGACTGTCCATATCCCTCCACATACACTGCCTGACCATTGAGTTTCTCCAGTGCCTTGTACATTGCTCAGGACTCCAGCATCTGCAGTGTCTTGTGTCTCCAGCAATACATAAGCTGGATACATAATACATAAGCTTTACATAAGAGTCCAATGATGGTGATATTTTGTATTAATTCAAGGGATGTGGGCTTTGGAGGTTTTGCCAGCATTTAACTGCCCCTCCCTGGTTGTCCCTGGGAGGGTGCTGGTGAGCTGCCAGTGCACAGCCACAGTCCAACAGTGCCGTTAGGGAGGGAGTTCCAGGATTTCGTCCCAGTGACGGTGAAGGAACGATGATGTATTTCCGAGTCAGGATGGTATGCGGCTTAGGGGGCTCCTTGGGTTGTGGTGTTGCCCTCATCGTTCTCACTGGTGGAGGTGCTGGGTTTGGAAGGTGCTGTCTAAGGAGTCTCAGTGAGTCGCTACAGTGCTACAAACCGCTGCTACTATGCTTCAGTGATGGAGAGATGGGCTGCAGGATGTCAGAGAATGTCAGTGGATGGGCTGCAGGTCAAGCAGGGTGCTCTGTCCAGTGTGTGGCTGAGCTTAGAGTGCCGTTGAAGCTGCACTCATCCAGGCAACTGGAGAGAGTTCCATCACACTCCAGATCCAGACCTTGGAGATGATGGACAGACAGGCTTTGGGGAGCCAGGAGATGAGTTACTCACCACAGGATTCCCTGCGCTTGTAGCCACGTTGTGTAAATGACCACTCCCGTTCAGTGTCTGACCAGTGGCATCTCCTGGGATCTTGATGGTGGGGAATTCAGTGACTGGGGATTAAATACTATACCAGGATGTAGACCATAATCCTGCTCAATTTTGGAAGTGTCACAGGGTCTAGAGAGCAGGTGGTGCCCCCTTAACACTTCATCTTACCATGACAGTGAAGCTAGATTGTAGTGAGTTCAGGAATCGACCCAGGAGTCTTCTGACTCAAAGGGAAGGTTACTTCATTAGAACCATTCTCATTTGCTACATCAAAAATACTTCAAGACTTACTGGTCTGCTCACCTGTCTTACACTCTCCTCAATTCTCTCCAGATTCTGCCCCTCACCCCCACACTAGAGGCTAATTTACAGCAGCCACTGACCTGCAACTGTTCAGTGTGTGGGAGGAAACCGGAGCAGGCACGTGAAACACAAATGGTCACAGGGAGAACATATGCAAACTCCATACACAGATGGTGCTGGAGTTTGGGATCAAGCCTGTTGTGTGAGGCAGTGGCTCCAGACAAAGTTAAATCCTGGTTTGGGTCTAGTCTTTACCTGAGTCAGTTTCAGCTGCCGGCATTAGTGGATGAAGTATTTCAAAGTCACCCCATTTCTTGTTTCGTTCCACCAGAGTGAAAGCATTGGAAAAGCCGTGCAGTATTTGCACAGGACTTTGCCGACTGTCGAGAAGCCCTACGCCTTGGCGATCACCGCCTACGCCCTGGCCTTCGCAGAAGCAGACTTAGACAAAGTGCTGGAGGCAGAGAGGAGACTGAAACTGATTGCAGTTTACGATTCAGGTAAAGTTTCTAATGTTTACCTCACCAGAAGCTCACTCTTGGGCTGCTACTTTGATTGTCACACAGTTCTGAAGAATAGACAAGAGTTTAATAACAGGACTATAACAACTTCATCGGGAGTTTTGAGAGGAGGGACTTCAATCAGGTTTGCTGCCCGAGTACAGAAGGCCACAGCAGATTGCTACAGCGATGAAGAGTCTTGACCAGCGACCATTGAGCATTTGGGATTGATTAGCAAAGCAAATTCAAGGAAGGCAGGGCCATCATCATAGTGGCTATCTTTTAAATTGACAGAGACAGAGTGGTGAACTTCAGGCTTTAGCTCTTCAGGGCTTCAGCGAAGAGAAGCTTTGGTCAGCGAAAGCAACGGAAAGAAAAGCTCAGGGTTGTTTTTTTATTCCTTCCCTTCTTTTTATCTGCTCGGATAGGACAACAGAGGTGTCAGGCAGGATAGCTGAATGCTCCTCTTGAGCGATGTGGAAGGCAGGGAGACCTCCAGTGTCCCTGACGACAATTGCGACAAATGTATCCAGCTGCAGCTTCTAAAAATTTGCATTAAGGAGTTGAAGCTGGAACTGGATGAATTCCAAATCATTCAGGAGGCTGAGGGGGTGATAGATAGGAGATAACGAGAGTTAGGTACTCCCAAGGTGTAGGACACAGTAAACGGTGTGACAGTCAGGAAGGAGAAGGGGCTTAAGGAGCCAATGCAGAGTACCCCTGTGGCCATCCGCTCTACAACAGGTATATCACTTTGGATATTGTCAGGGGTGGGGGTGAGCTAGCAGTGGAAAGTCACAATGCTTGGGTCTCTGGCATTGAGTCTGTCCCTGTGGCTCAGAGGGAAGTGGGGAAAAGAGGCACAGTGTGGTGATAGAGGATTCATTCATTAGGGAAATGGACAGGAGGTTCTGTGGACAAGAACAAGATTCTAATATGGTATGTTTTCTCTCGGGTGCCAGGATCCAGGATATCTCAAATTGAGTCCTCAGCATTCTTAAGTGGGAGGATGAACAGTGAGAAGTCGTGGTCCATGTAGGTACCAATGATATGGGTAGGACGAGTCACGAGGTTCTGCAAAAGGGAGTTAGGTGCTAAATTAAAGGGCAGGACCTTTAGGGTTGTGATCTCAGGATTGCTACCCATGCCATAGGTTAGTGAGCTCAGAACTAGACGTGTGTCGTAAGTTAACAGATTTCACGACACATGCCAGTGATAAAAAACCTGATTCTGACTTCTGATTCTAGAAGATTATACAGTTTAATGCGTGGCTGAGGAGTTGAAGGAGGTAGGACATTAGAGCTTTGGATCATTGGGCTCTCTTCCAAGGAAACTGGGTTCTATTTAGAAGAGATTGTTTGCACCTAAACTGGATGGGGACTAATATCCTAGTGAGAAGGCTTGGCAATGCTGCATGGGGTGGTGGGAGGGTGGTTTAAAACTGGAGTTGCAAGGGGCTGGGAGCCAGAGTGAGGGCATAAGATTTTTGGGCTGTCTTCTAGGGAAGATGGGACCTTTGCAGAAGGAACAGTTTGAACTTGAACTGGAGAATATCCTAGCAGGAGGATTTGTTAATGATACACGGTAGGGTTTAAACTAGAGTTCCAGGGGCTGGGAACCAGAGTGCCAGAACAGTTAGTGGAGAGATTGTGGAGACAGATGTTGGTAAGACCTCAGACAGAGTTAGGAAGCAGAAGGTTGAGCATGGTGCGACGAGCGTCCTGAGCTGTACATATTTCGATGCAAGAAGTATCGTAGAAAAGGCGGATGATAGTGCTGAAGTTGAGACAGTTGGTTGAAAACACTGTCAATGTGCAGTGAGACTCTGAGCATGGAGAAGCTGATGACGGGTCGAAATTGCAGTCAACAGAATGAGTTGCAACGTAAAAGGCAGACAAAATCAAAAAGGGTGAATGCAAGACTGAAGGTGTTAAATTTGAATGTGCGCAGCATACGGAATAAAGTCGATGAACTTGCAGCACAGTTGTAGATTGGCAGGTGTGATGTTGTAGGCATCACAGAGTCATGGCTGAAAGATTATAGCTTGGAGCTTTATGACCAAAGATACACATTGTATTGAAAGGACAGGCAGGAAGGCAGAGGGGGTGACGTTGCTCTGTTGGTAAACAATGAAACTATTAAATCATTAAAAAGATGCAACAGAGGGTCAGAAGATGTTGAATCATTGTGGATAGAGTTAAGGAACTGCAAGGGTAATAAAACCCAGGTGGGAGTTGTGTACAGACCCCCCAACTATAGTAAGGATGTGGTCTACAAATGGGAGGTTGAAAATGCATGCCAAAAGGGCAATGTTACAATAGTCATGAGGGATTTCAATCTGCTGGTAATTGGGAAAATCAGGTTGGTGCTGGATTCCGGGGGGGGGGAGATTCTAGAGTGACTACAAGATGGCTTTTTAGAGCAGCTCGTGGTTGAGATTGATATATTGTGCAATAGGCCCTTCCAGCCCTTCAAGCCAAGCCACCCAGCTATCCCCTAATTTAATCCTAGACTGATCACAGAACAATTGACAATGACCAATTTGTCCCAATCAGTGCCCTATGATATACCAATATACGGAAGGAAGGAAGGAAGGAGTGTTGGTGGGTGGGGAATCATTTGTCTATTTTAACTGGGGCACAATATAAGAGTGATAGGACCACTGCACAAATATGTCATGATCTATGGCTCTATCTGTAGTACAGTGATTGATGTAGGATCACACATTGGCCAGAGCAGATGAGGTAAGTGGAAAAAAGTTTAAAGAAGATGTCAGACGACTGGCCCCGGTCTGAGATTGGATTGCTCTAGTCGCCAAGCTGACTTGAAGAGCTTCAGAGTGGCTTTGGGCTAGGTGGCGAAATCCAGGCCCTGAGTGAGTCATTGGATGGCATGGTCTAGGCACCGAGTCCTTCACAGTAGACAGGTCCTAATGTGAGGTACGATCTGCTGATTAAACAGTTTAAACACAGGCTCAGATCAGAGGCGAGAGCTGATTTTGCTGGCTTGCCACAACGTTCACTGCACTTTCCAGGGCTCCAGAGTCTTTTGTTGTTCTGTTATTTTGTCAATTTAAATGCTGGTCCAGATAGTCTGAAAAGACAGGGTGTGAGGATCTGAGCTGACAGCCGATTTAGCTTATTCTCCGCGATGGTCATCTCCACGGTCTTGAAGTTATGAAGACTGCCCCAGCTGCTGTGCTCTATGCCCGCTAATATGATGAACTGATAAGTGAGGCTTTGGGCCTACTCTGGGGCCTACTGAGGACTCCGTCTGGTTCGGAATGTTGTTGTTCGCTTCAGTTTTTTGCGTGATTTGTTTTTGTTTTCTTTCCCATGTACATTTGGTATTGGTCTTTTATTTGTATTCTTTTTTTTCCTTAATTCAGTTCTTTTCGGTTTTTTGCTTTGTTGGTACTGTGAGCGAGCAAATCTCAGGGTTGTTACAGCTGTATAGGTACCTGGTCAGACCCCACTTGGAGCACAGGAAGAATGTGGAAACCATAGAAAGTATGCAGAGGAGATTCACAAGGATGTTGCCTGGATTGGGGAGCATGCCTTATGAAAATAGGTTGAGTGAACTTGGCCTTTTCTCCTTGGAGCAGCGGAGGATGAGAGGTGACTTGACAGAGATGTATAAGATGATGAGGGGCATTGATCGTGTGGATAGTCAGAGGCTTCATCCCAGGGTTGAAATGTCTAGCATGAGAGGACACAGGTTTAAGGTGCTGGGGAGTAGGTACAGATGTCAAGGATAAGTTTTTTACTCAGAGAATGGTGAGTGCGTGGAATGGGCTGCCAGCAATGGTGGTGGAGACGGATACAATAGGGTCTTTTAAGAGTCTTTTGGATAGGTACATGGAGCTTAGAAAAATAGAGGTCTACCGGTAAGCCTAGTAATTTCTAAGGTAGGAACATGGTTGGCACAGCTTTGGGGCTGAAGGTCCTGTATTGTGCTGTAGGTTTTCTATATTTCTATAATATAGAGAGAACCTTTTTCTTGGAGTAGAACTGTAAAAAAACTCTTGAGTTATACAAGCAAGGTAAAAAAGGGGAACTGGAAAGATAATGTGAGGGGCAGGGTGAGAGAGTGGTGAGTGGGTGGAATGGGCTGCTGGCAATGGTGGTGGAGGCGAAAGTGATTTCTGGTAATTTCTGAAGTAAGTACATGTTCAGCATTGTGGGCCGTAGGTTTTCTATTTTTCTATGTTTCTATAATTTACACATTCTTTGAGACACAGGGTTTTTACACAGAGGGTGGTGGGTGCGTGGAACACATTGCCAAGTGTGATGGTAAAGGCTAATATAACAGGAGATTTTAAAAGATTCTTACATAGGTAGAGGGATATCAGAGAAATGGAGGGTTATGGGTTGTATTGGAGAAGGGGTTAGATTGATCTTGGAGTAGGTTCAAAGGTTGGCACAACATTGTGGGCCGAAGAGCCTGGTAGGGTGCTGTACTGTTCAGATTTCCTTCCTTGAAGAATATTAGTGAACCAAATGGACTCTTATAACTATCCTTTATGCAGGTGTGTCCTTTTTTTTAAACTCCAGATTAATTCATTAATTGACAACAAATATCTTAGTCTCTTCTGTGGGATTTGAACTCTCATTCACTGATTGTTAGTCCACGAGCCTACTTTATTGGTCCAGTAATTTAACACCAGCACTCTCCACACATACAAGTGAATGAGGTTAAATCTTAAAATTTATCTGCCTCAGGGTTTACAGGGAAAAGCCGGGTAACTAACTACAGGTGCAGAACCTCCTGTCGATCTGTGCAAAGGGAAGTAAGGATTGGCTCAGAGGCACACCACAGAAACAGGCCCTTTGGCCCATCATGCCCATGCTGGCCATTAAGCCCACATATTGACACTGATCGCATTTTATTCTCCCCTCGAGATTCTGGTCCTCACCTGCACACTAGGAAATAATTTCCAGTGTCTGATTGACCCACCATCCAGCACATCTTTATGCTGAGGGAGAAAGCCAGTGTGCCCGCAGTCAGAGACAACATGCAATTCCACACGCACAGTCAGCATCGGAGGTCGGGCTGAATCCAGGTCTCAGGCTGCAGCTCTACCCGTTGTGCCAATGTGTTGCCCTGCTGGGCATTGCTTGGTACCAAAGAGAAATGTAGAAAAAGGGATGAGCTCCTGCCCGGGGTGAACCTGGGCGGATACTCCAAGAGCGGCTGGCATTAAGTAGAGTGGGTGTGGTGTGGAGAGACGTGGGGGGTGGGGGCAAGGTGGCATTTAAACTGCGTATCTGGTGAAGTGAGCACGAAAGGAAACTCCCACATTCCCACGTGATGACTGCTGTTCTTGCCTGACCCGCAGACCGCAACATGCGTCACTGGCACACGACTCCAAGCGACGGCGAGGAACCCCCACATGCATCGGCGTTGACGGTGGAGACCACTGCGTACAGCCTGCTGCAGGCCCTGAAAAGGGGCAACGTCGAGTACGCAAGGCCCATTGTGGAGTGGCTGACTGAGCAACAGAACTACGGAGGGGGCTTTCAGTCCACTCAGGTATCCTTTCCACTTCCTCCTAACGTCTCGGGGTCTAGGCCAGTCGCTGCCTGAAAGTGCACACACAAGGTGAGGGGGCGGTAAAGGAGGTGTATGGAGGTGGAGACTTTGCAGAGAGTGCCGAAGGGGTTCACCAGGATGCTGCCTAGATCAGAGGGTATGTGATACAAGGAGGGTTTGACCAAACCAATAGACAGAGGTCTGACAGAGGTTTATAAAATTGCAAATTGGAATTGGTTTAGTACTGTCATGTGTACAGTGAAGAGCTTGTCTTGTATACTGTTCATACAGCTCAGATAATTGAACAGTGCGTTGAGGTAGAACAAGTTAAAACAATAATAATGCAGAATAAAGTGAGACTCTGCAGAGGAAGTGCGAGATCATAACGCGGCATTGACTGTAACTCCCATAGTGGCCCAGGATGTATTTCATCATATCCTGGCCATTGTGATTCTAATTGCTTTGTTATTGTCATGCGCAGTGAAGAATTTTTATTTTGCATGTTATCCACCCGGATCACTTCAAAACATCAGCACATTCAGGTAGTACAACTCAGAATCGGTTTATTAGCACTGGCACACGTCAGGAAGTTTGCTGTTTGCTGGCAGTAATGCAATGTAAGACATCGAAGGTTACAAACAATAAATGATGTGCAAATGAGGAAGAGCAAGGAAGTTCACGGAGCGTTCAGACAGTTGATGGCGGGAGGGATGAAGCTGTTCCTAAAACGTTGAATGTGGGCATTTCAGCTCCTCAAAGTTCAAAGTAAATTTATATTCAAAGTACGTATATGTTGCCATATCCAACTTTGAGATTTATTTTCTTGTGGACATACTCAATAAATCCATAATAAGATAATAACCATTCTAGAATCTATGAAACACCACACTAACTGGGTGTTCAACCAGTGTGCAAAAGGCGACAAACTCCAAATATTAAATAAATAAACAATTATAATGAAGTGCTCCATAAGCACCTCATTTGTTCCTACTTGCCTATACCTGCTATATACCTTTTTTCTCTGACTAGGGCCTCAATATCTCTTGGAAACTAAAGTCCCTGCCCTTGTTGTCTTTTCCTTTTATTCTGATAGGCACAAACAAGTTTTGTACTCTCAGAATTTTGTTTTTGAAGGTCTCCCACTTACCAAGTACATCTTTACCAGAAACAGCCTGTCTCAAACCACACTTGCCAGATCATTTCTGAACCATCAAAACTGGCCTGTCTCCAAAAGAATCTCAACCACCGGTCCAGACCTATCTTTTTGTATTTTTACTCTGAAACTAATGGCATTGAAGTTACCATATGCAAAGTATTTCCCTACACAAACTTCTGTCACCTGCCCTGTCTCACTTCTTAATAGCAGGTCCAGTATTGCACACTCTCTCACTGGGGCTCCTTTGTTCTGCTGAAGGAAACTTTCCTGAATAAATATGACAAACTCTATCCCATCCAGCCCAGTCAATATGGGAGCCCCAGTCAATATGTGGAATGTTACAGATTTGTTCCTCTAAATCCCTTGCACTGTTGGGTGGTCTGTTATTTTGCCCCGCTGACGTGGTCATACCTTTCTTATTGCTCAGTTCCACCCATAGTGCGTCACTAGTCGAGTTCTCCAGTCTGTCCTGGCAGAGGACTGCTGTAACACTCTCCCTGACCACCCCCCCCATAAGACCATAAGATATGGGAATAGAAGTAGGCCATTCGGCCCACTGAGTCCACTCTGCCAATCAATCATGGGCTGATCCATTTCTTCCTGTCATCCCCACTCCCCTGCCTTCTCCCCTTTGATGCCCTGGCTAATTAAGAACTTTATCCCTACCTCTCCGTCATGCCTAAAACAACAGATCCCCATGATATTGAGGTCCTGCAATCAAGTCTCACTAGTTGCTACAATGTCATCATTCCAAGGGTTAATCCATGCCCTGAGCTCATCGGCCTTTCCTATGATATTTCTTGCATTGAGGTATATGCAGCTCAGTTGCACCATGCTCAGCCACTTGTTTCCTGACGTTGACTTACTAAAATCTGCCTCCACAAACTCTCCCCTAGCTATTCTGGCACTCTGGTTCCCATCCCTTACAACTCTAGTTTAAACCCCACAGTGCAGCATTAACAAATCTTCCCACTAGGATATTAGTCCCCATTCAGTTCAAGTGCAAACTCTCTCTTCTGTTCAGATCCCAGTTTCCCTGGAAGAAAGCCCAATGAGGCAAGAATTTGATGCCCTCTATCCTACACCAACTCTTTAGCCATGTATTAAACTATAAATTTTCTAGTCTGGCCTCACTAGCACGTGTCACGGGTAGTAATCCTGAGATCACAACCCTGGAGATCCCACTCTATAGTTTAACACCTAACTCCCTGAACTCCCTATGCAGAACCTCATCACTCGTCCTACCCCTTGCCATTGGTTCCAATATGAACCACAACTTCTGGCTGCTCACCCTCCCACTTAAGAATGCTGAGGACTCGATCCAAGTTGTCCTGGACCCTGGTACCCTGGAGGCAACATATCATCTGGGAATCTTGTTCTTGCCAATAGAACCTCCTGTCTGTTCCTCCACCAACGAATCCCCTATCAGCACAGCGTGTCATTTCTTCCCACTTCTCTTCTGAGTTACAGAGCCAGACTCAGTGCAGACGCCTGAGCACTGTGATTTTCCTCTGTTAGGTCAACCCCCCCCCCCACCCCCCGCAACAGCATCCAAAGAGATATACCTGTTGTTGAGGTGGATAGCCGTAGGGTACTCTGCACTGGATCCTTAATCCCTTTCCCCTTCCTGACTGTCACCCAATTTCCTGTGTCCTGCACCTTGAGTGTAACTACCTTTCTGTATGTCCTATCTATCACCCCCTCAGCCTCAGGAATGATCCAGAGTTCATCCAGTTCCAGCTTCAACTCCTTAAGGTGGATTATTAAAAGCTGCAGCTGGATGCACTCATTGCAATTGTTGTCTGAGATACTGGAGGTCTCCCTGCCTTCCCACATCCCGCAAGAGGAGCATTCCACTATCCTGCCTGGTACCTCTACCGTCCTAACTGTGCAACTATAAAGAAGGGAAGAAAAAAATTAACCTGGAGCTTTTCTCTTCTTTGATTTCTTTGACTGAAGTCTCAAAGAGTTAAAGCTTTAATGCCACCACTCTGTCTCAGTCTACTCAGACGATGACCGCTGCCTTCCTTCAATTTGCTATTGCCAATCAATCCCAAGTGTGGATTGCTAGAAATACTGTAAGAAGAGAGCATGTCCCGAATGGTAAGGATTCTTGATGATGGATGTAGCATTCTTGAGGAACTGCCTTTGGAAGAAATCCTTGATGCAGCTGACTGGGTCTACATTACCCTTTGATCCTGCAGGTTAGAGCCTCCATTCCAGGCCGTGAAGCGATCCATCAGAATGGTGTCCACCATAGGTATTTACCTAGCGATATTTGCTGTCTCTGATCACATACCAAGTCAAGAACAGAATCCAAAATAAAGTGTTACTGTTACAGAGAATTGAGTGGCAGTGTGAATATATATCTCTACCAAGGGGGATGTAAAGCCCTCCTTCCTTCTGCTAGCCTGTAGGTCACCCTTGGGCAAGTAGTGGCTCCTGCTTAGCCATCACTGATCATGGCCATGTGAAGCCATGGGAGCAGGTGGTGGATGGTCGTATGAGCAGCTGGTGGCGCATTACAAGTCCTGGTTGTACAACCATGGACACCAGGTAAACAACTTCTGAAGAGCATTGATAATGTCTCTGGTCACCCATCTTGTAAAGACATTGACCAGAAGAAGGCAATGGCAAAACACTTCTATAGAAATATTTTCCAAGAACAGTCATTGTCACAGAGAGGCCATGATCTCCACTTCATGTGACACAGCACATAACGAACAAATGAACATTACAGTGAGGGCAGACAATAAGGCACAAGGGCCATTACATGGTGGGTTCTGAGGTCAAGAGTCCATCTTGTACAAGACACTTTTGAATAGTGTTGTAACGGCAGGATAGGAACTGTCTTTGAGCCTGGTGGGACGTGCTTTCAGGCTTTTGTTTGGTCTGCCCACTACATGGGTGGGCTCTGATCATGGTAGCTGCAGGAGGTGTAGATGGAGCCTCTGAGGGGATGCTGGTTCTTGTGACCTGCTGAGCTGTGTCCACAATGCTGCAGTGAGGATCAGTGAATTCCCTTCGCCCTCTGAGAAAGCAAGCAGTGCTGGCATGCTCAGACCAGGAAAAGTTAATGGTGCCATTTTTTTGCACCTAGAAACCTGAAGCTCACAGCCATCTCCATCGCAGCTCTACTGATACAGACAGGAGTGTGTACAATACTGCTTCCTGAAGTCAATGACCCTATTGTTTAGCTGACATTAAGGGAGAGGTTGTCTTCACACCTGGTCACTAGATTCTCTAACTCCATAGTTTACTCCGCCATGCCACTGTGGGAGACCTGTCTCGTTACAGCAGAGTTAGCTGTGAACTTGTGAATGGATTTAGTGCAGAACTTGACCACAGCATTAAGCCCTAACTAATCCTACCCCATTTTTAATGATTACTTGTTCCAGTTGTAATTTTAAATGTTTGCTCTACTGCCTTTAAAATGTGTGGAGTATTTCCTCAAGCCTAATGCCAGACAATATCCTCTTGATAGGATACAGTGATTGCTTTGGAGGCTCTATCAAAGTATCATGTCCTTCTGTTTGAGCAAGAGGATGAACCTAATCTTCAGCTTCGGTTCAGTCTTGATGGAAAGAACCCCGAGTCTACGATCGCACTGCGTCGACGAAATCTCCTAACCCAGAAAGAGCTGAAGGTGAGTTCATAGACCATTCACCCTGTCAGATTGTCCATATCTGCGCTTGCCTTCTCTTCCTCCAAGGTTAGTGCTACATGCCCAGTAGGATCGACCTACAAGCAGGTCCAGGCCATGCTCTGCTTTTTCGACTCATTACTTAATCCTTCCCTGGATGATTTGCATAGTATTTTGGATGGTTTGATTTCTCAGTGGACCCGTTCAGCCCACTGAATCTCTGTTGGCTCTCAGATCAACTCCATTGGTTCCATTCTCCCACTACTTTCCCTGTGACTATTCTCTTATGCATTCCTATTAACTCCCTCTCAACACACTGAGGCTACACCCACACTAGACTGGATAATTTTGAAAAAGCCAGTTTCGCATAAACACAATAGGCGTCCACACTATGCGTTTTTGAAAATATCTCTATCCACACTGAAACGGAGATTTCGGCGAATCTCCTCCTCCTGCGCATGTGCAGGACACACCTACCAAAAACAAGTGAAATGTTTGGTGTCAAATCTTGCCGTGAAAGTGTGTATTTGTGTTATTACAGAATAGAAAAACTTAAAACGATGGACAGCTATTGGCTCTTGCGCAGGAAAACTTAAAACTAAAAAAAAACAAATACTGGAGCGTATTTATACTGCCCCTATGGCAGCAACCGACAGGGAGTTCACAGACAGATTGACCCGGCTGATGATGAACACTGAAAAACTGACTAACTCTGTTGCATTAGTAAAGCCCCTTGTTAAATGTATAAAACAAGTCTGCCTCAGTGTTATCTTATATTTCCATACAATGTTACATTAGGCTGTTCCACATCTATTGTCAGAGAAGTACTTGCATAAATAGGTAAACCACCTTCATAGGAGCAAGGACAGAAAACAGGGCAAAGTGAGTACAGTATACTTATTTATTCAGTGAGTTATGGGTCAAAGTATTTGGTGAGTACATTTCTAACTCTTCTGGCTTCAGTCTCATTGCCGTCTGTTCTGAAATTGTTAAGTTGTGTTCAAGGGAACAATGCAATAGTACGCTGCCGTCTGACAGTGTTTTCAGAAGTCTCCGGTTACCCCCTCCACACTGATCTGCCCGAGCAGCGTTTTCAAAAATATCCACCTTGAAAAGCATTTTTGAAAGGCTCCGGTTTCAGGAGACGAAAACGCCGTTTTAGTGTGGACGGAGGGTAAAAATGAAGAGGAAAAGCTTTGGTTACGGATTTATCGAGCGTAGTGTGGATGTAGCCTTAGAGTCAATTAACTGGTTGACCCATACACCTTTGAGATCTGGAAAGAAACCAGAGTCTTGGGGGGAAAACTTGTGCAGTCACAGGGAGACCACACAGACTCCAGACACAGATAGTGCCAGGGTTTAGGGTCTCTGGGACCATGAGGCAGTCGTTCTAGCTGCTGTACTATGGCGTCACCCACTGGTGGAGTTAGGGTGAGAAGTATTATGACCATTATTTGTTTTTTCATTCATTCAGAGGGTGTGCTGAGTTAGCATTTAATTGCCCCTCCCTGGTTGCCCCTGAGAAGTGGGTGTGAACTGCCTTCTTGAGGTGTGGGTTCAGTGTCAGCAGCAGATTTATTACCACTGACTTAGATGACATGAAAATTGTTGTTTTGTGGGAGCAGTGCAGTGCGAGATCAGAAAATTGCAGTAAATCACTAAGATAAATATCACAAAGAGAAGGGAAAACGAGGTAGCTGTCTGAAATCCGATGGCAGAGGGTAAGAAGCCATTCCTGGATCACTGAGTGTGGGTTTTCAGGCTGCTCTTCCTCCCATTCGAAGGTGGCAGTGAGAAGAGGCCGTTGTCCCGATGGTGAGGGTCCTTAATGATGGAGGCCACCTTCCTGGGGCATCGCCTCTTGGTGGCGTGGAGAGCTGTGATCCCGATGGAACTGGTGATCTCCAACCACCTGCAGCCTCTTTCAGTCCTGTGCCTCCGTACCAGGCAGTGGCACAACCAGTCAGAAGCCTGTCCGCTGTGTAAAACTTGTGAGAACCTTTGGTGGCATGCCAAGTCTCCTCATACTAAATCAGAGTTGCTGGCGTGCCTCTGTCATTTGGTTCTGATTGGCCGAGGTGAGCTTGGGAACTGACCTCCAGTTCAGTGGACTCCATGATCTACTGAACACAACACTGACGTCGACCATGTGTGATCAGCGATAAGAAGTGCACAACTGGTTCTCTCAGTCATCGTATCAAAGAGTTCAGTGGGTAAACAAGGATGAGCCATTTCCAGTAAGGATATTAACAGAAGCACCTTTCATGGCCAAGGTAGAGTTAAATATGGTAGAGACATTTTAAAAGTTCTTGACTGGCACATGAATGAGTGGAGAACGAGGGATACAGACATTGTGTAGGCAATAGGGGTTAGTCTACGTAGGTGTTTAATTAGCTAAATCAGTTCAGCACAGCACAGTAGAGTGCTGCTGTGCTGTACCATTCTGTGCCAGAAACTGTGAAGGGAGACCAAATCCTTGTTGCAATGCCAGACGCCACCTGAAAGAGTGGCAGGAGCCAATCTGACAGGAGTCCTTGAAAAAGGGTCGAGAACACGCAGCGACATTTCGCTGTGCCTGGCCAGAGCTCAAGGCTGTGTGACTAATCTGATAGCTTTACCAAAAAGGTAGGACAGCCGAATGGCCTGTTGCCGGGCTAATTCTTTCATTATACAAGCAAATTCAATGGCACCCGTCAGCTCCTTCTGTGATCCTTTGACTATTCACTACGACAAAGGTTTGCTTGCACTGTGTGTTGAGAGGTGATTATAACTTAGCTTTCTCTCTTTAGTTCCCTCTTGGAAACAAGGTCTTGGTCGACGTCTCTGGCTATGGAAAGGGGAAACTAAACGTGAGTATTCCTGACACTTTCTGCTGTTTTTGCTCCAGTTAGAATTTCTATTTCAAAGCTGCTGATCATTTGGATTAGTTTCTAACCTTGCCAGCTCTGGGCCCATGTAACTAGGTTGTAGAGTACAGAGGGAGAGGTTCTTCAGCCCAATGCATCTGTGCTGACTATCAAGCACCTATTTTCCCCTCTCTATGTTCCTATCAACCCTCCCTTCGATCCCTGCTCCTCAACCACATAATAGGGGCATTTACCCAATGGCCCACGAGCCATTGGGATGTTGAAGGAAACTTGAGTGCCTGGGGGTAACCCCCATAGTCACAGGGCGAACATGTAACTACCCCTCTCCCTCACCTCACATAAACAGTGCTGAGGGTCAGGATCGAACCCGGCTCTCCGACACTGTGAGGCAGTGGCTCGACCGGCCGCGCCACTTTGATAGCACAGAAGATCCAATGGTCTTACTGAGATATATCACTTGTCCACATTTAATATTAGTGAGTTCCAACTGTGCCCTGGACAGACACACTTTCATACTTCCTTGCTGACCTCTCGACCACCAGGAAGCGGAAATCAAAAAACCGCAGATGCTGTAAATCTGCAATGAAACCAGAGAATGCTGGAAAGCTCATTGAGGCAGGCAGCACCTGCGCAGGGAGAAGTTCATCCTGCAGGGTGACCATGCATTATCAAAGGAGGTTGCTGCAGCATGGGGTATGACAATGGACTACACGTCCAACGGTCCCTGATAGCTTATAGGGTGATGAAGAAGGCATGTGGCATACTTCACAGCTTGGGGCAAAAAAATGATGGTCAGACCTTACCAGGTGTACTGTGTCACCGCAATATCAGAAGGATGTAACTGCCCTGGAGACAGTGCAGAGGAGATTCACCTGGATGTCCCCTGCATCGGAGGATTTCAGTTATGGGGAGATATTGGGTAGCTTGGATGTGTTTTACCTGGAGTGAAGGTGAGATTTGATGGAGGTGTACAGATTACGACAGGTGTAGTTAGGGTAAATAGTCGTTTTTTTCTCCATGGTAGAGAGACCAAAACAAAGGGGCATTGGGTTAAAGCGAGTGGCAGAGTTTCAAGGAGACCTGAGTGACAGGTTGTTCTCACACAGAGTGGTTGATATCCAGAACGTGCTGTCTGAGGATGTGGTGGAATCAGATGCAAACCCTGTGCTTAAGAGATGGGCGAAATCTTAAATTTGTGATGTAGAGAATGATACCGTCCTAATGCGGCCAACAGGATTGGTGCAGAGGGGCAAAATGGTCGGCATGAACTTGGTGGGTCCAAGAGTCAGTTGCATGACTTGGTCACTCGATGTCTTCAGATGGTGAACGATCTGCGGTTTACTCTCCTGTCTACAATCCAAATTATACAGGTAGTTTTCACCCTCACTGCTTCGGAACCTCTGGTCTGTTAATTCCCGAATGGGGACACCATGGTGGCGTTGTGGTTAGTGCTGCGCTGTTCCAGCTCGGGGTGATCGGAGCTCTGGTGCTGATCGGTACATCCTCACCGTGCAGTGCATGGGTTTCCCCCCCCAAGTGCTCCAGTCTCCTCCCACTGGGTAGGTTAGTTGGTCAGTGTTGGTTAGAGTTAATGTAGCTTGTTGGGGGGGGTTGCTCGGGCGGTGTAGCTTGAACAGCCGGAAGGGGCCAAATCTGTGCTGTGTCTCTAAATAAAATAAAATAAACGTCCAGGAATGAACATTGTACATAGTTGTCAGAACTGTACGGCATGGAAACAGGCCCTGTGGCCTAGCTAATCAGTGCCAGCCTGCTTCTCTGTCTCGTCCCATCACTCACACCCAGACTGTATCCCTCTTTACCCCTCCCGTCTATGTACCTAGCCAATCACAAACGAGAAAATCTGCCGACGCTGGAAATCCAGAGCAGCACACATAAAATGCCCAAAGAACTCAGCAGGCCAGGCAGCATCTATGGAGAATAGTGAATAGCCAACATTTCGGGCCGTGACCCTTCATTAGGACTGGAAAACAAGATGAGGCCAGAGTAAGAAGGTGGGGGCAAGGGGAGGAAGGAATACAAGGTACCAGGAATCAGTGGGGTTATAAAAGATATTGGTAGATAAGCTGTCTCCGGTGATGGAGACAGAGAGATTGAGAAAGGGAGGGAAGTGTCAGAAATGGTCCAGGGAAATTTGAGGGCAGAGTGGAAGATGCACCTATCCAAACCTCTTTTAAGTGTTGCAGCCAAACCTGCATCCATCCCGTCTGCTGTCAGCTTGTTCTGCACTTGAACCACCCTCTGGTTGAAGAAGATCCCCCTCAGGTTCCCTTCAATATTTTACATTTCACCTCAACCTATGACCTCTCATCCCAGCTTGAGGGGAACAGGTCTGCATGCACTTACTCTATTTATCCCTCTCATTTTGTTAGTGCTGAACTAATTGAACTAGTAACTAAATGCCTAACTAAACTAACCCCTTCTGCCTACATATCCTTCCATACGCTGTGTATTCATGCATTTTTCTAAGAGCCTCTTAAGCACCTCTATCGTATCTGGCTCCACCATCACATTGAAGTACGTTGCAGGCACCCCTCACTCTCTGTGTAAAAACACTCGCCTCACACATTCCCTTTGAGCCTGCCCCCTCTCACCTTAAGTATATGGCCTCTAGTATTAGACATTTCTACTTTAAAAAGACAGGGTGTCTACTCTCTGCATCCCTCAATCTTATAAACTTCCCTTGGGTCTGTTTGTGTAGAGCTGTCGTTAGTTGCCTGTGTACAGCAGTTGGTATGGTGTCTCGAAGTCTGATGGGAACCTGTTTGTCATACTTGCAGTTACGCAAAGAATACAATCTCATGGAGGAGGCTACCAACAGCTGCGACAAACTTCACCTCTCTGTGGCCATCAAAAGCAGCCTGAAGTACAGTCAGTCTACGTACTGTAAGTGAATGAAGCCCCATGTCCCAATTTTGCAAATCGACATCACACTGACTAAGCCCAAAACCCTGGCCCTTTCAATACTAACAACTTGTAAAGAGGCGACTTATCCACTTTAAGTCCACCCCCTGCAATTCATTGATATTATGATCACTGAATCCTGGGTGTTACCACTGGTCAGACAACAAACTGCAGTGGTCATTTGCAAGAGCAGGGCAACTCACCTCCTGACTCCCCAAAGCCTCTCCACCACCTCCAGGGCTCAAGTCCTGAATGAGATGGAACACTCTGCACTTGGCTGGCATCTTCAACAGTCTCGAAGCTCGACACCACACAGGACAGGCAGACCAAGCACGGCTATTCACTCACTCCGTACGGGTAGTTTTTACCTTCTACAGAGTGCACTGTAACAAGTCTCCAAGCCTCCTTGGACAGCACCTTTACCAGCGAGAAGGGGAAGACCAGCACCCAGAAGTAGCCCTCCAAGTCACGTACCATCCCGACTCGGAAATACATTGCCGTTCCTTCTCCGTCGCTGGGTTGAAATCCCAGAACACCCTCCCGAACGGCTCTGTGGGACTGCGGGTGTACGCACGCCTCAGGGACAGCAGCAGCTCAAGAAGGGAACTCGGCACCGCCTTCATCAAGGGCAGCTAGGGAGGGGTAATTAAATGCTGGCACATCGCCTGAAGCCCACAACCCATGAATGAGGAAAGAGGTGATGCCAGTCGCAATCCTTACACAGTGCGGTTCAGGAACAGGCCCTTGAACCCACAATGTCTGTGCCAACCATGATGCCGAATTAGACTAAACCTACCTGACTGCAATGATCTATATTCCCTGTACGTTCATATTCCTGGCTGAATGCCTTTAAATGTTGCTGTCATGTCAGCTTCAAACACTCTGCTGGCAGCAGATTCCAGGCACGAACCACTCTGCATCAGATAACAGAAGCTACCCTGCACATCTCCTTTGAACTTGCCCCTCCCACCTTAAATGCAGGCCCTCAAGTATTCAACCCCGAGGGGAAAAGATTCTGACTGCCTACACGACCCAAGCCTCTCATAATTTTATGACCGTCCATCAGGTCGCCCCTCAGCTTTGGATGCTCTAGAGAAAGCAACCCAAACTCTCCCTGTGGTACGTGCCCTCTGATCCAGGCAGAGTTGTGACAAATCGCTTCAGCTCATGGCTTCCATGTCAGAATCAGGATCAGAATCAGAATCAGACTTTAATTGCCAAGCACCTGTGCACATACAAGGAATTTACTTCCGGCAGATGTTGTCTCTCTGCTCATAACAATAATAATGATAAATATAAATGAAAATTATAGATTATACATACAAGTAGTGCAATCCAAGTAATAGTTAGCCGACAGTTAACCGGCAGTTAACTGTTCAGCAAAGTGACCGCAGTAGGGAAAAAACTTCTCCTGTGCCTATTAGTCTTAGTCTGGAGGGATCTGAAGCGCCTACCAGACGGAAGGAGTTCAAACAGTCCCTGCGCAGGATGGCAAACTGGTGCAGGTGTGGTAAAAGGAATTAAAGGGGAGAGAGAATGGGGCTTAAAAAGAGTTCAAATAGGACCGGCAGGAGCTACAATTGATTCTGTGGACCAAATCTCCCCACTTTTATGTTAATACCTATGTAAGTACTATTCCAGTCACTTGTGATCTGAAATACAATTTCTGAAACAGATCTCTATTTCAAACAATGAAAGGAAAATGTTTTTCTCAGGGGTTATAGGGCAAGAGTGGGGCCCATTCAATAGGCCAGTATAGGCACTAATGGGCAGAGTGGCCTCAGCCATGGTTTGCAGTTCTCAGAAAATTGTACCTGGCCGAAGTTTCTGGGAAATCGTTGGGTGCAGTCTTCACCGCTTCCTGCCCTGCGAAGCGCTAGAGACACTGGGAATGAGGTGTTTCCACCCCAACCTTTCATCCTGTCATCTTGAGTCCCTGATCCTACGGAAACACCACACCCTTTAGCACCACAGAGTGGGATAAATGCTCAGTGGAGAGAAAGAACTAACAAAAATACATCTCTTCCAGCTAAATATGACCTACGAAAGAGAAGAGCGGTCTCTGATACCCAGACTGTTTTCTATGAAGTCTGCACAAGGTGAGATTATGGTTGGGTTTGGTTCAACCCATAAGTGTGGTTAAAGGATTTGCCTATCATATAGTTGCCTCCTCAAGCTCAAAGAGCAACTCTTAACATAAGGAATGGGAGTAAGTGTAGGCCATTTGGCCCATCAAGCTTACTTTGCCTTCTCCCCATAACCCTTAATTCCCCTGATATGCAAAAATATATTTGTATTTATGACACAGTTAGATAGATGTTTGCATGGCAGGGGAATATCCTTATCTTCCCCCGCAGGGCTTCTCCAACTTCCGATGCCTCCTACGTTATTCCAGTCTGCACCTGGCTATCTGTCTCTTTTGTTTTCTTTTCATGCATGCATTCGTCCCTTCTGGACATGAGCCTGCAGCACCAACAGAGCAATCTTCTCTAGATGTTAAATATCATCAGCACATTACAAAGTCAGTGGAGCTTATCTGCTTCTTAATGCCCACAAGATTCAACCACTGGCCACCCCCTCCTTCTCCGCTCTCTGGACTAACTGGCTTTCTCTTGTTCTTAGTTCTGGTGAAGGGTCCCAGACCTGCAATGTTAGCAGTTTCTTCCTCTACGAATACTGTCTGACTTGCTGAGTACTTGCAACACTGACAGGCCATCCGGCCCATGATATTGTGCTGATCTCCATTCTTGTGTTCCATTTGTGTGCTTATCTCAACTCCACTGAACTTCCTGTTTCCACTACCACCTTTGCTGACCCATTTCAGGCAACTACCATTCTCCACATAAAAGAATGGACCCTCAAGTCATTAAACTTCCCCTTCTAACCTAAGAGCAAAGTCTCTTGGGTTTGGCATTTCTACCCTGGGGAAAAGTTTCTGACTGTCAACCCTACCTATTCTTCTCATAATTTTAAATATAGCAGGTCTCCCTTCGGCCTTTGACACTCTACGGAGACAACCCAAGTTTCCCCAACCCCCCATACAGCTCATACTCTCTAATAAAGGCAGCATCCTGGTGAACCATTCTGCACCCTCTCCACATCAGGGGTTCCCAACCTGGCGTCCACTGTTAATGGTAGGGGTCCATGGCGTAAGATAGTTTTGTAACTCCTGCCCTATATCCTTCCTGCAATGGGGCAACTAAAAACTTTGACCTGAAGCATGAGCTCAGTTTCTATCCTCACAGATGCTGCCTGACTTGCTGAGTATTCCAAGCATTTCATCTTTCTTTTTCTGAAGATTTCCAGCAGTGTCACTTTTTCAAAAATTAAAATTGTTTCTATGTTTGAGACAAATCCTGAGTTCTTTTTTAGAGATTAGTGCAATCATAGACCCCACCCACCCCAAAAATACCTCTTCTCTATTCCATTGTACAGAAGATACAAAATCTAGCCAGAACAGCTTGTACCCCACTGTTACAAGACTATTAAGTAGTTCTAGTATAATAAGGATATCCCTTGTATGATAAAATAGATCTTGACCTCACAATCTATCTCATTATGATCTTGCACCTTATTGTCTACCTGTACTACTCCTTCTCTGTAGCTGTTACACTTTATTCTGCATTGTTATTGCTTTACCTTGTTCTATCTCAATGCACTGTGTAACAATCTGATCATTACTGTATATAAGAAAAACCTCTCACTGCCCTTTCCCCCACAAGCCCCTGTCCATATCCGCCCTCCCCTTCCCCTTTTACACCTTCACCCCTCCGGGCCCTCGCCCTCCTTGGCCAGTGAGGGAGATTTGCTCCCAGCCCAGTGTTGTGAGTTCTGCTGAGGCCTAAGGTGGGACCTCCAATTTCCAGTGCTGGGACGGAAGAGAAGGTAGCTCGTGAGGGACTGTGAGTCCCCAGCGCAGGTCTTGAGTTTCTCAATCCCATCCCACTTGGGCCATGCTCATGGGCCAGTGATTTCAGGGAATCATTGGGGATTGTTACAGAGCTATACAGAATTGAAACTGGCCAGCTGGTCCAACTTACCTAAGCTGACTTGGGCCAGTCACTTTTGCCTGTATTTGTCCTGTATCCCTCTAAGCCTTTCTGATCCATGTGTCTTTTAAAGGTAGCAATTGTACCCATCCCTAGCACCTTCTCTGGCAGCTCGTTCCATATACCCAGCACCCTCTGTCAGGGGAAAGTTGCTTCTCGGATTCCTTTTGAATCTTTCCTCTCACATTGTACCTATGTCCTGTAGTTTTAAACAGCCCTACCCTGAGCATTACCATATCTATGCCCCTCATTACTTTTTAACCTTCTAAGGTCACCTCTCAACCTCCTTTGTTCCAGAGAAACAATCCCAATGTGTCCTTATAACTCAAGTCCTCAGTCCCAGAGTTATCCTAGTGAATCTTTTCTACAGCCCTGTTAGCTTATGATGAGTGAAAATCCAAGACATGCATGGAAATGGTGCAGAGAGATCTGAGAGACAATGCACAGAGCCTTGCTTTAATGTCACTGAGGGCCAGTGCCCCTCTGAAACTTTCCTATCTGTGTAAATTGTGTGGGAATTGAAACCAAAGGGATCTTGCTCCAGGGGGAGAGTGCTCAGTGGAACTAATCTCAGATGGGGCTGTTCGGGGTGGAGAGTTCATTCCACTGCAGACGGCTTGCTCCTGATGAACTTCTGAACGGTACATTGCAGGTAATTCCGTATAACCAAAACTGTGTCTCAAACATTGGCGCCTCAGGCACATTGAACTGTGGAGACATGGTTTCACACGTAGCCTGCTGTGCAGCAGGTAGATCTGCTACCTTTCAGCCCCAGGGATTCGGGTTCAAACCCAAACCCCGGCGCATCTATGTGTGGAGTTTCTACGTTCTACCTGTATTTCTCCGGTTTCCTTCCAATTCCCCAAAAGGTGTGCAGGTTGGCAGGTTAATTGGCAATTTCCCTGTTGTGTAGATGGATGGGAATATTTGGTGGAGTCGATAAGAATGTGGGGAGAATAAAATGGGATCAGTGTAAATAGGTGGTTGGGTTGGACTCAGTGGGCCGAGTGGCCTTTACCATGCTGTTTCTCTGATGTCAACTCAAATGCCTACAAAAAGTTTCATCCTAACCACAGCTGTGGCCTCTAACAGTAAGGTGTGAACATGTCCAATTGCTCCCAGAATGGACTGTTTCCTCTTCTAATTCTTTCCAACTGTCCCCAATGAAGGTTGAGCAATCAGAGTCTTAATGACTTGTCAGTGACTGGCATGGCTGTGGTGGACATCACCCTCCTGAGTGGTCTGGAACCGGACACCGGGTACCTCGATCAGGTGAGAACTCTTGTCTGTAGATGGCTTGATGTCTGGGGAAATCAGTGTTGGGAAACAAAGCTTGCCTGAGAACTGAAGCACATTGACTTCTGGCCTTATCTCTCTCTCCACCTACATTCTATCTGTACCCTTCTGCAGCTTTATATGAAATTAAACACCATTTTTCTTTATTAAATGATCACCAGATAGATTTATTACCCAACCCTAGTCGCACCAGCATTTATTACCCATCCCTAGTCGCACCAGCATTTATTACCCATCCCTAGTTGTACCAGCATTTATTACCCATCCCTATTTGTACCAGCATTTATTACCCATCCCTATTTGTACCAGCATTTATTACCCATCCCCAGTTGTACCAGCATTTATTACCCATCTCTAGTTGTACCAGTATTTATTACCCATCCCTATTGGCACCAGCATTTATTACCCACCCTAGTTGTACCAGTATTTATTACCCACCCTAGTTGTACCAGTATTTATTACCCACCCTAGTTGTACCAGCATTTATTACCCATCTCTAGTTGTACCAGTATTTATTACCCATCTCTAGTTGTACCAGCATTTATTACCCATCCCTATTGGCACCAGCATTTATTACCCATCCCTAGTTGTACCAGCATTTATTACCCATCCCTAGTCGTACCAGCATTTATTACCCACCCTAGTTGTACCAGCATTTATTACCCATCCCTATTGGCACCAGCATTTATTACCCATCCCTAGTTGTACCAGTATTTATTACCCACCCTAGTTGTACCAGCATTTATTACCCATCCCTATTGGCACCAGCATTTATTACCCATCCCTAGTTGTACCAGCATTTATTACCCATCCCTATTGGCACCAGCATTTATTACCCATCCCTAGTTGTACCAGCATTTATTACCCATCCCTAGTCGTACCAGCATTTATTACCCACCCTAGTTGTACCAGCATTTATTACCCATCCCTATTGGCACCAGCATTTATTACCCATCCCTAGTTGTACCAGTATTTATTACCCACCCTAGTTGTACCAGCATTTATTACCCATCCCTATTGGCACCAGCATTTATTACCCATCCCTAGTTGTACCAGCATTTATTACCCATCCCTAGTCGTACCAGCATTTATTACCCATCTCTAGTTGTACCAGCATTTATTACCCATCCCTAGTTGTACCAGCATTTATTACCCATCCCTAGTTGTACCAGCATTTATTACCCATCCCCAGTTGTACCAGCATTTATTACCCATCTCTAGTTGTACCAGTATTTATTACCCATCCCTATTGGCACCAGCATTTATTACCCACCCTAGTTGTACCAGTATTTATTACCCACCCTAGTTGTACCAGCATTTATTACCCATCTCTAGTTGTACCAGTATTTATTACCCATCTCTAGTTGTACCAGCATTTATTACCCATCCCTATTGGCACCAGCATTTATTACCCATCCCTAGTTGTACCAGCATTTATTACCCATCCCTAGTCGTACCAGCATTTATTACCCACCCTAGTTGTACCAGCATTTATTACCCATCCCTATTGGCACCAGCATTTATTACCCATCCCTAGTTGTACCAGTATTTATTACCCACCCTAGTTGTACCAGCATTTATTACCCATCCCTATTGGCACCAGCATTTATTACCCATCCCTAGTTGTACCAGCATTTATTACCCATCCCTATTGGCACCAGCATTTATTACCCATCCCTAGTTGTACCAGCATTTATTACCCATCCCTAGTCGTACCAGCATTTATTACCCACCCTAGTTGTACCAGCATTTATTACCCATCCCTATTGGCACCAGCATTTATTACCCATCCCTAGTTGTACCAGTATTTATTACCCACCCTAGTTGTACCAGCATTTATTACCCATCCCTATTGGCACCAGCATTTATTACCCATCCCTAGTCGTACCAGCATTTATTACCCATCCCTAGTCGTACCAGCATTTATTACCCATCTCTAGTTGTACCAGCATTTATTACCCATCCCTAGTTGTACCAGCATTTATTACCCATCCCTAGTTGTACCAGCATTTATTACCCACCCCAGTTGTACCAACATTTATTACCCATCCCTAGTCGTACCAGCAATTATTACCCATCCCTAGTCGTACCAGCAATTATTACCCATCCCTAGTTGTACCAGTATTTATTACCCACCCTAGTTGTACCAGCATTTATTACCCACCCCAGTTGTACCAGCATTTATAACCCATCCCTAGTCGTACCAGCATTTATAACCCATCCCTAGTCGTACCAGCATTTATTACCCATCCCTAGTCGCACCAGCATTTATTACCCATCCCTAGTTGCCCCTTACAAACCTTTAGTAATGCACCCTAAAAATCCTATGTGGATGCATCATGGCATCTGATATGGGAACTACTCTGCCTGCCTCCACAGGAACTATAGGGAGTTCTGGATACAGCTCAACACATCACAGAAACCAGTCACCCCTCCACAGTCCCTGTCCATCATTCATACTGCTTTGATAAATCAGTGAACTCACCACCCCCTCAAACAGGTCATTCTTCTCCCCTCTCCCATTCAATTGGAAGATACAAAAGCCTTGATAGAACATACTACCAGGCTCAAGGACAGCTTCTAGCCTTCTGTTCTAGGACCCCTGAATTCCCCACAGTATGGTGAGATGGACTATTGACCTCGCCATCATGTGCTGCTAGATGTGCTGCTTCACACTGCGGGGAGCTGGTGTCAATTCCAGCCTCTGCCACTGTCTGTGTGGAGACTGCACATTCTCCCTGTGACTGCATGGGTTTCTCTTGTCTGCTCCCTTTCCTCCCATCTTCTGGAAGGTCAGGTGGCTGTAAATTTCTTTGAGCGTGTGGATGAAGGGTGGAATCTGGAATTGGTGGGAATGTAGAGAGAGTAAGTGGGATTGGTGTAAATGGGTGGCTGGTGGTCAACATAGACTCAGTGGGCCGAAGGGCTTGTTACCCTGTTGAATGAAATTGTCATTCCATTCGGTAATGTAGTGGTTAGCACAATGCTTTACATTACCAACAACCCACGTTCAATTTCCACTACTGCTTGTAAGGAGTTTGTGCGTTCTCTCTGTGCCTGCGTGGGTTTCCTCTGGGTGCTTGTGTTTCCTGCTACAGTCCAAAGACTTACCAGTTGGTAGGTTGGTCATTGTAAATTGTCCTGTGATTAGGCTAGGATTAAATCGGGCTGGCACGACTCGAAGGGCCAGAGGGCCTTCTCTGTATGTCAATAAATGAATAAATTTTGACGTTTATAATCTTGAGTTCCCCAGTCAGAATTTGAACCGTGTGGCCCATGCAACCTAATCATGATGGTAGGCATTCTGCCTTCTGGATATCATGTTCTTAAGCCCTTGCTCCTTGTGCACAGTGCATAGGAGGGAAGGGGGAATGGATGTTCGTGACAAGATAATATTCAGAATGAGATGGAATGGAAGGACATGGGGGATCATCCATGTGATATCTGAAGTAATTTCCCTGAAGAAAATGCTTTGATTATCTTTTCAGCTGAAAAATGGAGTGGAGCAGTACATTAGTAGCTACGAGTACAAGAAAGGAAAACTGTTGCTGTACTTGGAATCGGTATTTATTTTAATTTTATATTAAATCTATTGGTATTCATTTTGCAATAAGTAGAGACATGGGCGACAGCAGATTTTGGAATCTGGAGAGAAACACAAAACGTTGGAGCAACTGAGCAGGTCAGGAGATGCAACGGGACTGACAAGAGTAGATGGGGATAAAGTGGTGAGGGGAAGGCGTTGAACAAGAGCTGCAGGTGATAGGTGGATCCAGGTGAGATGGGGATGATAGGCAAGTGGAGGAGGAGAGAGCAGGAATAGTGATGGGCTGTTTTTCTTTTTCCCATCCACCTGCTCACAGTCTTCCACCTCCAGGACAGGCATCCAGCCTCTATTGGACTCGCAGACCTCTGGCCTCTGATTTCCCCATTTGATGTGAACCTCGGGCTTTACCCATTGGACCTCAACATCTGGACTTAAAATTCACCTTCGAGCTTTGACCTTTGGTATTGACCCAGGTGCACTCTCCAGGCCTTGAACGAACTCAATTGCTTCCAATCTGTGTCCCCACCTACCAACAGAAACTGGTTCTCTTTATGCAAAACCAAGACTCCGCTTATGGTTTTGTGCAGAGCCGATGGCGTCCATCTCTCTATCCCCTACCATCTCTCTACACAGCCTTTCCACTAAGGAATTCTCTCCACCTGTCCATTGTCCCATGCCAGTGATCACAAACAAGCTGCAAACATGAGGAAATCTGCAGATGCTGGAAATTCAAACAACAACACACACAAAATGCTGGTGGAACACAGCTGGCCAGGCAGCATCTATAGGGAGAAGCGCTGTCGACGTTTCGGGCCGAGACCCTTAGTCAGGACTAACTGAAAGGAAAGATAGTAAGAGATTTGAAAGTAGTGGGGGGAGTGGGAAATACGAAATTATAGGAAAAGTCCGGAGGGGTTGGGGTGAAGCTAAGAGCTGGAAAGGTGATTGGTGAAAGTGATAGCGAGCTGGAGAAGGGGAAGGATCATGGGACGGGAGGCCTTGGCAGAAAGAAAGGTGGGGGGAGGGGGAAGCACCAGAGGGAGATGGAGAACAGGCAAAAACTAAATATGTCAGGGATGGAGTAAGAAGGGGAGGAGGGGCATTAACGGAAGTTAGAGAAGTCAATGTTCATGCCATCAGGTTGGAGGCTACTCAGCTGGTATGTAAGGTGTTGTTCCTCCAACCTGAGTTTGGATTCGTTTTGACAGTAGAGGAGGCCATGGATAGACATATCAGAATGGGAATGGGACGTGGAATTAAAATGTGTGGCCACTGGGAGATTCTGCTTTCTCTGGCAGTCCAAGCGTAGGTGTTCAGCGAAACGGTCTCCCAGTCGGTGTCGGGTCTCACCAAGGCCACACCGGGAGCACCGAATGCAGTATACCACACCAGCCGACTCACAGGTGAAGTGTCGCCTCACCTGGAAAGACTGTCTGGGGCCCTGAATGGTGGTGAGGGAGGAAGTGTAAGGGCAGGTGTAGCACTTGTTCTGTTTACAAGGATAAGTGCCAGGAGGGAGATCAGTGGGAAGGGATGGGGGGGGGGGGACGAGTGGACAAGGGAGTCATGTAGGGAGCGAACCCTGTGGAAAGCAGAAAGAGGGTGGGAGGGAAAGCTGTGCTTGGTAGTGGGATCCCGTTGGAGGTGGCGGAAGTTATGGAGAATTATACGTTGGACCTGGAGGCTGGTGGGGTGGTAAGTGAGGACAAAAGGAACCCTATCCTGAGTGGGGTGGCGGACAGATGGGGTGAGGGCAGATGTGCGGGAAATGGGAGAGATGCGTTTGAGAGCAGAATTGATGGTGGAAGAAGGGAAGCCCCTTTGTTTAAAAAAGAAAGACATCTCCTTTGTCCTGGAATGAAAAGCCTCATCCTGAGAGGAGATGCGGCGGAGATGGAGGAATTGTGAGAAGGGGATAGCATTTTTTCAAGAGACAGGGTGGGAAGAGGAATAGTCCAGGTAGCTGTGAGAGTCCGTAGGCTTAAAGTAGATATCTGTAGATAAGCCATCTCCAGAGATGGAGACAGAAAGATCAAGAAAGGGGAGGGAGGTGTCGGAAATGGACCAGGTAAATTTGAGGGCAGGGTGAAAGTTGCAGGCAAAGTTAATGAAGTCAACGAGCTCAGCATGCATGCAGGAGGCAGTGCCAATGCAGTTGTCGATGTAGCAAAGGAAAAGAGGGGGATGGATACCCATAAAGACTTGGAACATGGACTGTTCCACAAAGCCAACAAAAAGGCAGGCGTAACTGGGATCCATACGGGTGCCCGTGGCTACACCCTTGGTTTGGAGGAAGTGGGAGGAGCCAAAGGAGAAATTGAGAGTAAGAACTAATTCCGCTCGACAGAGGAGAGTGGTGGTAGAGGGGAATTGGTTAGGTCTGGAATCCAAAAAGAAGCGAAGAGCTTCGAGACCATCTCGATGGGGGATGGAGGTGTATAGGGACTGGGCATCCATGGTGAAAATAAGGCGGTGCGGGCCAGGGAACTTAAAATAATTGAAAAAATTCAAAGCATGAGAAGTGTCACGAACATGGGTGGGAAGAGATGGAACAAGGGGGGATAAGACAGTGTCAAGGTATGCAGAAATGAGTTCAGTGGGGCAGGAGCAAGCTGAGACAATAGGTCTACCTGAACAGGCAGGTTTGTGGATCTTCGGTAGGAGGTAGAAACGGGAAGTGCGGGGTGTGGGAACTATGAGGTTGGTGGCAGTGGATGGGAGATCCCCAGAGCTGATAAGGTTGGTGATGGTATTGGAGACAATGGCCTGGCGCTCCTTAGTGTAGTCATGATCAAGGGTTAAATAAGAGGAGGTATCAGAGAGTTGTCGCTGTGCCTCGGCCAGGTAGAGGTCAGTACGCCAGACAACAACAGCTCCCCACTTATCAGCAGGTTTTATAGCGAGGTTGGGATTGGTGCAGAGGGAGCGGAGAGCAGAGCGTTCGGAAGGAGTGAGGTTGGAATTGGAACAGGGTGCAGAGAAATCGAGACAGTTGATGTCCCATTGGCAATTAGCAATAAAGAGATCCAGAGCAGGCAGAAGACCAGAGCGGGGTGTCCATGAAGAGGAGGAGGGTTGATGATGGGAGAAGGGGTCATCGGTGGGTGTAGGAGAGTCCTTGTCAAAGAAGTAAGCTCGGAGACGGAGCGGGTGTGAGAAGAGTTCAGAGTCATGGCGTACGCGGAACTCGCTGAGGTGTGGGCGAAGGGGGACAAAGGTGAGGCCCTTACTGAGGACAGAGCGCTCTGCCTCAGAGAGTTGAAGGTCGGAGGGGATGGTAAAGACCCGGCACGGATGAGAGATGGGATCGGAGGGAGAGGGAGGCTGGTAGTGTCAGTGGAGAAGGAAGGGTTGGGGTGAGAGGAAGATGGAGCCTCTGAGGGCCCAGGAGCTGACGATGGGATCTGAGAGAGTGGAGATTGCAGAGTGGTGGTGGGGGATGGGGAGACAGGAGTCACAATCACAGCATGTGAAGACCCGGCCTGGAGTTCAAGGCTGGAGTCCAGTTGCCTCGCACTTCCCATCACCTCGGTAAAGTAGATGGCACATGTCATCAGAGACCCTACCCAGTGTGGAAGTTCTCATGTCGCCCCACTCCCATCAGGTAGAAGCTACGGAAGTCTAAAAGCATGTCCCACCAGGCTCAAGGACAGCTTCTGCTCTGCTGTTATTAGACTATTGAACTGTTCCCTAGTACAATAAGATGGACCCTTGACCTCACAACCAACCCTGTTATGGCCCTTGAATTATATTGTCTGCCTGCATAGCACTTTCTGTCTAACTGTAGTACTTAACTCCCTATTCTGTTACTGATTTCCCTTGTACTGCCTCAATGTCGATGTAGTGGTCTGATATCAGTACGTGACAATAATAAACCAACCTTCCACTTTCCTCACTGAGAGAGTATTCGCTATGTCAGGTTTCCAGTGTACCTCAGTACGTGACAGTGACAAACTGATTGATGACCTGCCCCACCGACGGTATTCCCTACCTTTGTACTCTGTGCCACAGGATGCAAGACGAATGTACATGAGAATAATAGACCAATGCAGAAGTCCAGGATTGAATTTACAGATGCGCTCTCCCCATGGGAAATCCAACTTTGATTGCCCGAGTCGTGCTTTCACCTGTCTCATTGCTGTGAATCTGCTTCTGTTCTCCAGATCCAAGAAAGCGAAACGTGTATCATCTTTCCAGCCAAGCAGATCGTACCTCTGGGCTTGATGCAGCCTGCGCATGCCACGCTATACGACTTTTATGACCCAAGTAAGTTGGAGCTTTTTTAAAGAGTCTGGTCAGTACACTTTGTAGGGATTTACTTCCTGCAATACAGTTCAGTGGATACTGGATCTGAACAGAGGAACACCCACCCCCCAGCTTCATACCTTCTCTCCTTATCTCCCTGCATCTCTGCAGCTTAGCTAACATTCCCATCAACTGAATTATTTTTCCCTTCACTGACACACAAGGGGCAGTTAACCCACCAACCCATACATTGCTGATATGCAGGAGGAAACCAGAGCTCCTAAAGGAAACCCATGTTGTCACAAAGAGAACGTGCAAACTCCACACAGACAGCGCTGGAGGACAGAATTGAACCCAGGTCCCTGGGGCTGCGACATAGCGACTGGATCACAGATGATGAGTATCCTTTGATTCAGGAAGGCCTGCCTCTGTGTCATCAGCTGCCACAGTATATAGTCAGGCTTCCAATGGTACCGACGGCCAGACCTGCCTTGGGGGAAGGGGGATAGTTGGGCAACTCTGAGTCATGGGTTGGGGTGCGGTCATCCCCTTAAACATGTCACCACTAAGCCTTGTTTGTGGTATCTTTCTTACCATACATAAGCTGACTTTCCTGCTTTTACACGAGTCAACACAAAGTACAATGAGCTAAGGTGAGGGTGTGTGAAAGAAGGGTCTCCTTCTGATTGAAATGCTGTCACAGCATGGAAATGGGTTCTTCAGTCTGTTGGCTCTCTTGTTTATTTTCTGATCCTTCGCGTTCCTCTGGGAGTCAGGAATGACGAGCAGACGCAGTTTATTTTAGAGTTCAAACAAACATGCAAATAGTAAACAGACTAAATAAAGAGCTGAGAAACTATGCTAAGGAGTGAATGAATGACAAAATGTGAAGACAAAAGAATAAAGAAGCAAAGATGGCACCTCTGAAAAAGCCATCACATTTATAGATAAGGAAAATTCCTTAGATAGGAATAAACCACTTAATACGCTACATCATTCAATGTGCAAATACTTAGCCAATGAAGTACGAGGAAGGTAATAAACCGTCAGTTTAGCTGCTGTATTGCAATCTGCCACTGAATGGGGATGAACCTCTACACACTATAAAAAAAACATGAGGTTTTTAAAAAGTATAAATCTTATAAAAAGAATGATTAAAAACACAATGGTTTCCAACTGATCCATGCCAACCAAAGTTCCCATTTACTTGTGTTTGGTCCATGTCTCTCTAAACCTTTCCTATTCATGAAAGGGAGGAGTTCATCTTGTCCTTACTTATCACCTCCTGAGCCTTCACATCTAGCACATCATTCTCCACAACTTCTGCTACGTAAAATAGGTCCAAACACACCTTTACCTCGCCCCCGGCCTCTGCTTTCAGCAGGGGTCACACTCTCTATGATTCTCGTCCATTTGTCCCTCTGCACTGATCTCCCTCTTGGCAGTTATCTCTGCAAGCAGAACAAGTGTTACAGCTGCCCATTCACCTCGTCCATCACCTCCATTCAGTGCCCCAAACATTCCTTCCAGTCAACACTTCTACTGAGAGTCTATAGGGGTCATCTGCTGTACCTCGTTCTCCCAGTGCAGGCTCCTCTACATTAGTAAGATCGACATAGATTGTCGGAATGCTCTGTCTGCAACAAGCGGAATCTCCTGATGGCAAACCATTTTATTAACTCCAATTCCCATTCCCATTCCGACATGTTGGTCCATGGCCTCCTCTACTGCCAAGATGAGGCCACTCTCAGATTGGAAGAACAGACAGACAGTCAGAAATACTTTATTGATCCCAGGGGAAATTGGGTTTCGTTACAGCTGCACCAACCAAGAATAGTGAAGAAATATAGCAATATAAAACCATAAATAATTAAATAATAATAAGTTAATCATGCTAAGTGGAAATAAGTCCAGGACCAGCCTATTGGCTCAGTGTATCTGACACTCTGAGGAGGAGTTGTAAAGTTTGATGGCCACAGGCAGGAATGACTTCCTATGACGCTCAGTGTTACATCTCGGTGGAATGAGTCTCTGGCTGAATGTACTCCTCTGCCTAACCAGTACATCATGGAGTGGATGGAAGTCATTGTCCAAGATGGCATGCAACTTGGACAGCATCCTCTTTTCAGACACCACCGTCAGAGGGTCCAGTTCCACCCCACTACATCACTGGCCTTAGGAATGAGCTTGTTGATCCTGTTGCTGTCTGCTACCCTCAGCCTGCTGCCCCAGCACACAACAGCAAACATGATAGCACCGGCCACCACAGATGCACAGAACATCCTCAGCATCATCCGGCAGATGTTAAAGAACCTCGGTCTCCTCAGGAAATAGAGACGGCTCTGACCCTTCTTGTAGACTGCCTCTGTGTTCTTTGACCAGTCCAGTTTATTGTCAATTCATATCCTCAGGTATTTGTAATCCTCCACCATATCCATAATGCCCCTTGGATGGAAACAGGGGTCACCGGTGCCTTAGCCCTCCTCAGGTCCACCACCAGCTCCTTAGTCTTTTTCACATTAAGCTGCAGATGATTCTGCTCGCACCATGTGACAAAGTTTCCCACTGTAGCCCTGTACTCAGCCTTATCTCCCTTGCTTCCAACCTGAAGGCATGGACATTAATTTCATTAACTTCCGGTAATTCCTCCCAATTCCCCCTTCTCTCTTTTTCCATTTCATATTCTGGCTTCCCTCTTACCCCTTATCGGTTACTTGCCTATAATTTTCCTCTGGTGCTCATCCTCCTTCCCTTTCTCCCATGGTCCATTCTCCTCTCATATCAGATTCCTTATTCTTCAGCCCTTTACCCTTTCCATCTATCACCTCCCAGCTTCTCACTTCAACTCTCTCCCCAGTCACCTACCTTCCCCCTCCTTGCCTGGCTTCACCCTTCACCTCCTAGCTTGTGCTGTGCTGCTAAAGGGATCAGAGTAGGGTAGGACATATACACAAATCGGTAGTGCAATAAGAACATTGAAACTGAGGAATCTATGGCCATTGTTCTCTGAAAGAGTCAACATATATGACAAGCTTGCCTTCATAAGTATTTTACACAGAATGTGGTTGATACCTGGAGCATGATACCAGAGGAGCTGGTGAAAATAGATACAGTTGCTCTATTCCAGAGTTATTTCAAAAAGCGCTAACATAGATGAGGCATAGAAGGATAATGTGGGCATCAGGGTAGATGGGCATAGTGGGCCTATTCCGGTGCTGTACTACTCTGACTCCATTACTCATCCAGTCCATTTCCATGGTGCGTTGCTTCAGAAGGGCTAACATTATCGTCAAGTATGGCTGCATGCTGGCCTTTCCCTTTTCTAGGAAAAGATACAGGAGTCTGAGGGCCCAGGAAACCAGACTCAAGAACAGCTCTTACCCTCTCCTGAACCCAGCCGCACATTTCACATCCCCACCTTGTGGGGCTGCCACGTTCTCCAACTCCTAACTCTACCTCTCTCTGCTACTTCTCTATTGTCACATCAGCATTTCTTTTTTGTACTGCTTCAGATTTGCAGTAAAATCACCATCAGCTTGAGAACACACCAACCTACAATGTTGTACCTGTTGCTGTCCTATAGTGTTTCTTATTACTGTGTCCACTGTATGTGACAAGAACAGAAAAGCCTGAGAAAGTGGTAGATACAGCCCAGTCCATCACAGGAAAAACCATCCCCAGCACTGAGCACATCTACAAGGAGTGCTGCCACAAGAAAGCAGCATCTATCATTAAGGACCCCCACCATCTAGGCTATGCTCTCTTCTTGCTGCTGCCATCAGGAAGGACGATTGGGAGCCTTAGGTCACACACCACCAGGTTCAGGAACAGTTACAGGCTCTGGAACCAGCGTGGACTCACTAGCAAACTCTTGAAAGCAAGTTAGAACCCCTTAAGCTCAGGTTCATGTCAGCTACAACCCGCTAGCATATACCTTTATGCTGTCGCATATTAGTATTTCATTTCTTTTGTCAAAATATTGTACTAATAGTACAGGTATTCCTTATCATTACTGATTCCCCAATCCATGGACTCACTTCAAGGACTCTACAACTCATCTTCTCAGTATTATTTGTTTATTATTTGTTTTATTGGTATTTGCACAGTTTCTCTTCTTATGGACCTTGGATGTTTGTCGTTCTCTGACTGTGTGTCATTTTTCACTGGTTCTCTAGTACTTCTTTGTTCTACTATGAATACCTGCAAGAAAATGAATCTCAGGGTTGTACATGGTGACATATATGTACTTCGATAATAAATTTACTTTGAACGTTGAAGCCGGAAGTACACTAATCTGTGTGTTAATGGTGGATGCAGACTCAATGATTCTGAGCCTGTGCTGGGATATGCTGACTAAGTGACAATGATCTGATTCTGCTTTGGTTTGCTTCCAGGTACGAAATGCACGATAACTTACAATGCTCCAAAAGAAAACCCTCTGGTCACGAAGCTCTGTAATGGCCAGGTTTGCACCTGTGCTGAAGGTACTGACAGCCCAATAAGTTCCCCTCTCCCTCAGTTTTGTACTTGTCACTGAATTTATTGTTACATTTTGTACTGTCTCTGAACAGACCCATTGAGTCAGAATACAGCCAGTATCAGAACTGGCTTACTATTGTTACAAACTACCTACCTATTACTGTACTTATCCATTCAACTTACCCTACCTATGCACCTACCCAATGTGCCCACCCCCCACCCTACCTACCTACCTAACACGCAGAATGGGACCTTCAAGCCAGGCTTCCCAGCTACCCCCGATTCAACTCTAGCCTAATCAAGAGACAGTCTACAATGACCAATTAAACTACCAACCGGAACGTCTTTGAACTGCGGGGGGAGTCCTGAGCACCCAGAGGAAACCCAGGCTGTCACGGGGAGAACATACAAACTCCTCACGGGCAGTGGTGGGAATTGAACCCTGGTCTCTGGTACTGTAAAGTGCTGTGATAACAGCTGCACTGTTGTGCTGCCCTTATTGGACTCTTAAACAAACGTCTCATATATTAAAAGATGAGCTCTTAATCTCCCAGTCTACCATGTCGTGGCCCTTGAACTTTGTCTGTCTACATGCTTTGCACCTTCCGTAACTGTACAGCATATTCTGCATTGTGTTATCCTTTTGCATCTCATTGTTGCACTTACGTACAGAATGATATGACCACAGGGCATGCAAACAATAACTTTTCAAAGTATCTTGGTTGCTGACAATAATAAACCAACCCCAATTCCAATTCTGATATCCATGCCATTTCCAACACCAGTACCTTGTACTCTTTGTCTTTCTGCTTGTGCATCTCACTGTTCTATTTTTCTATGTTAACAATTATCGGTTTATCATGGACTTTCTAAGTTTACTACAAATTTTGACATTCATTGAAAACTTTCTAGAATTAATTAGTATCTTGTGTAAAGATTTTAATAAGAGAGTTTCTTATACACTTCCACCAGGTCCCTGTCCTAAGATCACACGGATTTTGGAAGTAGACTGGAAGGAAAGTCCGCGGAGTAACTTTGCCTGCTACACTCCAATTGTGGATTATGGTATGTGTGAAGATCTTTCCTGTCCTTCTCTGCTTCCGTTCAGAGGGTTTCAGGGAAAGAGAAGATGCTGGGAACACCTGCCAAGTCAGTCAGTGTCAATGGTATGTAATGGGTGTGGGTGGGGGGGGTGGAGAGCACAGCACTACCACTTCCTCTGGCAGCTCCTTCCACATACCCACCACCCTCTGGGTGAAAACATTTGATGCTGGAGCTCTGAAATAAAGCCAGAAAATGCTGGGGACATTCAGCAGGTCAGGCAGTAGCTGTGGAAGGAGAAACAGTAAATGTTTCGGATTGAAGTCGCCCGTTCTGATGAAAGGTCATCAACCTGTAATGTTAAGTCTCTCTCACTCTCTCCACAGATGCTGCCTGACCTGTTGTGTGTTTCCAGTATTTTCTCCTTTTATCAGCCTTTCAGACAGTTCAATCGGGCAATGAATCCTGCTACACGTGGTGTTTTCTGTGGATCAGATACCTAGATATGAACACAATATAATCAGACTGTCAAGTTAGAAATGGAATCTTCCCCCTAAACACGCAGTTCTCCCAAGTTACACAGGCAATAATGCTGCCGTCTTATCAGATACTGAATAGAACATCGAAAATCAAATACGGATACATCCCTCTGGCCCAGGAAGCCAAAACTAATGGAACTAATCCCTTCTGCCTGCACGTGGTCCATGTCCCTCCATTCTCTGCACATGCTTGTACCTGCCTTCGGAGCCTGGTAACACCTCTACCGTGTCTACCTCCACCACCATTCCAGGCACCCACTTCACTCTGCCCCGCACCCCTCCTGTGCTCTCTCGCCTGAAGTGCATCCCCTCTAATATTAGACATTTGACCCAGGGAGAAAAAAGATGCTGATTGCCTACTCTGTCTATTCCACCCATAGTTTTAAATGCTTCCATCAGAAAACCACTCGGCCTCTGCTACTCCAGAAAAAACAACCTTGTCGAACCTGAGCAAGTTTGTCAAACTACTCCTTATAGCACATGCCAGCTAATCCAGCCTTCATCCGGTTAACCACTTCTGCACCAAAGCCTCCACATCCTTCCGATAATGGACACAGAAAAATTGAATCCTCCCACTACACAGGCAGTTCTTCAGCAGGAAAAGAAAAATTAAAGATCCAAAAACAGTTGTACCAGGATGCTCTCAGAATATCATGTTAGAAACGGAATCTCCTCACTGTCATCCATACAAGGAATATGAAGCTTCATAACAACAGCATTTCCACCTTCCCATCAGACTGTCAGTCCGTCCCACACTAGATCATATAGTTTCTCCATAGGAAGAGAATAGAAGTCAAAATGTGTCACATGATTGAGAATGATGGGTGAAACGCTATCACCTTGCTGCATTTTTCTGACACACTTTCCTTCCAATTGTCGTTCAGTCTACAGGGCACAGCTTGTGAATCAGACCTCGCTGGGGTACTTTGACAGTTACATCATGTCCATCAATGATGTTTTCAAGACCCACGGTGAGTATTATTTGCAGAGGTGAATGCAGGTGAATCTGGGGGATATGAGCAAAAGTAGTGTTAAGTCCAGAACCTGTTTTAGGAAGAGCTTCCTCCCCTCTGCCATCAATTTCCTGAACAGCACATGAACACTACTTCACTATTCCCCTTCTGTACTTGTATTTACCTGATGACTGAGCTGCATGTAAAAGAGTCCATATCCCTCCATTTATGTGCCGATGTCTGGCACCTCTATTGCATCTGCTTCCGCCACCAACCCTGGCAGCGTGTTCCAGGCTCCTTCAATTCTCCGTGTAATAAAATACTCCAGACCAGGCACAACCAGAATTTTATAACGCTGCAGCGTAACTTCCTGACTCTTGAATTGACTGCCTTGACCAATGAAGGCAAGGACGCCATCTAACTTCTTCACCACAATATCTACTTGTGTGGCCACTTTCATGGAGCAATAGACTTGTACCCCAAGCACTCTCTGTACATCAAAACTGCTAAGGGTCCCGCCACCATCTGTGTGCTTTTCCTTTGCCTTTTGTCCTTTGCATTTAAGCCCTTTGAACTTACCCCCTCTCACCTTAAATGCACATCCTCCAATATTGACTTTTTGACCCTAGGAGAAAGACACTGGCTATGTAATCTAGGTAAACCTCTCCTGCATCCTCTCTGATGTCATCCATGTTGTAATGGGGCAACCAGAACCAAATACAATACTCCAGATGCAGCCTGAGCACATTTTTATAAAACTACAACATAACTTCCTGAATCTTCAATTGAAGAAGTGAATAAAACATTGCTAAAGTGACACTAAGGGAAGAGAGGTAGAGTTAAGAGTCTTAGAACATGGCAGCACCGCTGAGAATGGGCTGTGAAAGAGGTGGTTGGTTCAGGAGTCGGGTAGTACTGGGAATGAAGGTGTTCTTGGTTCACAGAGTCATGAAGTGGTACAGCATATAACAGGCCCTTTGGCCCATCTTTCTCTTATCTACAGTGATCAGTGCAAAGCAGCAGCATAGTGGAAGTCTAATGAAGTGAAGGTCCTGAATGATAGATGTTGCTTTCTCAAAGTGTCTTGGATGCTGAGGAGACATGTGCCTGTGATGGAGCTAGCTGAGTTTACAACTTTTTACAGCTTTTTCTGACCCTGTGCAGTGGTCCCTCCATACCAAATAGTGGTGTAACCAGGTAGAATGCTCTTCACGGTACGTGCCTTTGCTGATGTACCAATTTTCCTCAAACTCCGAATGAAACGTGGCCAGAGTCCTGCCTTCTTTGTAATTACATCAACATGTTGGCCCCAGGACAAATCCTCGGAGATGCTGACATGCAGAAATTTGGAACTGCTCACCCTTTCCACTTCTGATCCCTCGATCAGGACTAGTGTGTGTTCCCTCGACTTCCCCTTCCTAAAGTCTATAATCAATTCCTTGGTCTTACGGACATCGAGCGCAAGTTTGCTGCGACACCACTCAGCCAGCTGATCTGGTGTACGCCTCTTCGTCGCCGTCTGCCACCACTAGCTGTGTGGTCAGTAAATGTACTGACTGATGTGGTTTGAGCTGTGCCTATCCAGACAGTGGTGCGTGTAGGTTAATTAAAGCAGTGGGCTAAGCATCCACCCTTGAGATGCGCCAGTGTTGATTGTCGGTGAGGACGAGATGTTGGTCCCACACTGCACCGGCTGCGTTCTCACAGCGAGGAAGTCAGGGATCCAGCTGCAGAGGGAGGTTTTGGAGATTGTTTATCGAACCGAGGCCCCTGATGATAGATGTTGCCACTTTGGGGCTGCACCAGATGTAGATTGCTGTGGATGGTGTGGAGGGCAGACGCCACTAATCTTCTCTTCCACCTTTTCGAAAGGAAGTGGATTCTGTGATTAAAGCATCACATCATTGGAAAACTACAGTATTTTACAATTCACTCTGTTTACAAATGATGGATTCACATTAGAATACCGTCACCTCTATCCAGACTGCATGCAAGCTCCTGTGATGCCCAGTGGTGCTGGAAAGCCCCCATTTGTACTCGGGAACACATTATGCCGCTTTGCAATGGAACACATGGGGAGATCATTTCTCTCTGCAGCTTTACACTGAAATGTTGGGTACAGGTTGAATTGAGGCGGCAGACTCCATGCCCCAGAGTGTATCAGAGCAACAGAACCCAACGTCTGGACGATGAATTAAGTGCCGGGCCAGATTGAAAAGGTCTCAGGATGTTGGGGCCTGGGGTGAGGGATGGGCTGATTCAGCTCATGTCTCCGTAACGTTTACTGGGCTTTGCAAAGAACTGCAGCTTTGTGTCTGTGGATGGACTTCCTTTCATAGACTCCAGTTCTGATCAGTATTCGCTTATTATTGTTTGCACAATCTGTTCTTTTTTTTCTCGCTGCACATTGAGTGTTTGATGGTCTTTTAATGGGTTATTTTGGGTTTCTTTCTTTCATGGCTGCCTTGAGATAAGTCTCAAAGATGTATGATTTATATCAACTTTGATAATGAACTTTGAACTTTGAAATTGCCATACTGGACCAAGATACATCCTGTCAGGACACTTCCAACAGTATATTTATGAAAGTACAAGTATTCAAGATTATTTGATGTCATTTCTAGTACACGAGTGTAAAGAAGTAATTGTTACTGCAGATCCGATGCAGCACAAAAAACACACACACAATAAGGTAAAGAATACTAATTAAAAAGTACAATAAATCTAAATACCTAAGTTAGCTTGTGTACAAAGATTTATTTTATGTACATAAAATGACCATATGATATAGGAGCAGAATTAGGCCATTTGATCCATCAGGTCGACTCTGGCATGTCATCATGGCTGAACCTTTTTTCCTTACAGCCCCAATCTCCAGCCTTCAACCCGTATCACCATAACCTGACCAATCAATGACATTAGGTACATAAGTTGACTCTGACAGGAAATGATAAATTAGTGGTGGTGGGTGTGGTGTGGAATCTGAAGTAGAGCAAAGATTAAGGTGACAATAATGGAAGAGATAAATTCAAAGGTTTGAGGACATGTCCGCGCCATGAGGAAGGGGCTATAGCCAATGTCTGATTCCGTTCCCATGCCCGGTGAAGGTTGGACAGTCTCACTGGCCACGCGGTCACGGGACAGTCCTGTACTGCAATCCGATTGGGTGACTGTAGTGTCTGAGAGCTCAAGGTGTCCTGTGACCAAGGTAACCTGGCTCTCTCCTTTCCAGAGAGTGACAACGTTCAGAAGAATGACGTCAGAGCTTTCATCAACCGGAAGTCCTGCCAGCTGCAGATGAAGAGGGACACAGAATACCTGGTGATGGGGAAAATCGGGAAAGGTATCGACATCAGCGGGAAGTAAGTTTGGATCTGGGGATGTCCCATGTGGGAATGCTGCAGGAGTGTTGTAGATTTGTGAGAGCCAGTTGGAGGGAGGGAGGGAGGTTCCCTAGGCTGACCATCTACTGTGTCCTAGTCCCGTTTCCCTGCCAGGGATACTGGCTCTATGTCCAACCCATAATGCAGAGCAGCGCTCCAACTCTCCCTTGGTAACTGGTTCATCATCGCTGCGTGTACAGTAAATTGCTTTATTATGCAACGTACCAAGCTACAGTAAACAAAATGGTCTTGCAGTCTGTGGCATTCAGGAGTAGGGAAAACCCTCCGGGTGGTACAGGTGGCAAATTGTTTTATTACTGTCCCGTGTGCAATGAAAAGCTTTCTGCTGACTCCCATCCATACAGATCACTTCATCAGGTCAGGATAAGGGAGAATGAGTGAAGTGATGTAGACACAGATACAGTGTAGTGCAGGCAGGCAATTAGGTGCGAGGGCTATGCCATCAGCAGTTCATCTTTGTCATACAAGAGGTCTTTTCACTAATCTTGGATCAAAACTGTCCTTCAGCCCAGTGGGATCATTTCCCCCTGCTTTTGTTTCCTCTGTGGGATGGAAGGGTGGAGAAGAGAAAACGCTCCTGCTGAGAAAGGTCTTTGATCATGTTGACTACTTCACTAAGGCAGTGGGAATTGTCGACAGAGTCAATGGAACAGGGGCTGGATTGCTTTAAAAGAGAGGCGCTTTAACACCATATTCCACATCTCTCAAGCTTTTGTATCTGTTGCCTGATGTTTAGAAGGCCAGACCTCTATTCCAGGTATCATCTTGCTGAATCTTTCTGCACTACCACATCTTTCCTGGAGCCTGCTGATTGATGCCTGTTTGCAAGCTTACCGTTCATCCCTTTGAACAATAAAACTAGACTTCTCCCCTCCCCTCCCCCTCCCCTCACTCTCTATCTCCCTGCATCTCTCTATTTACTTCCAGTAACAGTTTCCTTTCTGTGCCATTGATGCTGAACATTATAGATACTATGAAGGTGTGGTTACCAGACTGAGCAAATTTTGTGTAGTTTCCAACTTCTGAACAAACAACTTGAGATGGGCTATGAAAACAGAACACATTCTTTACCTTTCTTATGGTAATAGAGTTATGGATGGATCACAGAAACCAGCCTCCTCTCTCCGGACTCCATCTATACTCCCCTGCCTCAGTCAAGAAGCCAGCCTAATCATAGACCCCTCCCACCCGAAACTAGCTCTTCTCCACCTCTCATTGGGCAGAAGATACTAAAGCCTGAAAGCACAGGCTCAAGGACAGCTTCTACCCCATTGACTATTGACCAGACCTCCTGAGTCAGAATCGGGTTTCTTAGCACCGGCATGTGTTGTGAAATCTGTTAACCTAGCAGCAGCAGTTCAATGCAATACATAATAGAGAAGAAAAAATATACAAACAAGTAAGTAATATCTTTTAGAAATTCATTCTGAGAACATCTTATTACCGATTCAGAAACCTTTCTCCTATCAACTCAGTTGTGGAAGCCCTGTTGAAACAGCTGACCTGGTGGTCTGATCTACAGGTCAGAAACAGGCCTTGAGACACTTGAGAAAAGTCCAGCATCTGTGTTTTGATTTTTTGGTGTCTGTGATGCTTTGCTAATAACCGTTGAGTGAAAACTTGCTGTGCCTGTCTGCAGGATGCAGTATCTTCTCAGTGACACCACATGGATCGAACCCATTCCACCAGCAGCGACGTGTAACCTTCGGAGCTACAGAGAGTCCTGTCAGCACCTGAACACCTTCTTTGATAACCTCCTCATGTACGGATGCATATTGTAACTTCAGTCAGCAGCTGCAGTGCCTCTGGTGACAAACCTCCCCCTATTAAACAGAACGTAGTCATTGCTGCAATAAAATTTGTAACAAAAATAGGGTGCTCTTTCAATAAACTGCTCTGTGACATTGTCTGAAGTTTTTGTAATGGAATGCCATTGAGATGGTGATGGGAAAATGGGCTTCATTCTCGTGAATTGGTAGCACAGCGGGTAGAGATACTGCCTCAGGACGATGGGGACCTGGGCTTGGTCTCGACATCTGCCCCGAGTGGATTTGACATGTTCTTCCTGTGACTGCGTGGGCTGTCTGGTTCCCTCACAAACCCAAACAGCAACCGCTGTAAATTGTGGGTGAGTGGGAAGAACTGGGGGATATTGATGGGAATGTGGGGAGAATGAAATGGGATTTATGCCAATAGGTGGTTGATGGTTGGTAAAGACTCAATGGACTGGAGGTTCTGTCTCCACAATGTCGGAGAATTGTGGTCACTCAGCTACTCGCTGGGGACAGGGGACATTTGTTCTGTGTACCTGCTGACACCCTTACCAACCAAAGGTTGGTGTGAAGATCGCAAGGGGCACTCTCAGCAGGACAACAATAAACCATGCCATCACACCTCACCTTTAGCAGCTCAGTTATCCGTCTGCAGTGCTGAGAGAAGCTCCTCTGTGCAAGTGGCCTCCCACACATTTCAATGCAGTAATGGCCCACTGACGGGGGGGTGGGGGGGTGTGGTGGTTGGACCAGTGACAGGGTTTCCATGTTGGAGGGACTGCTGACTGTGGCAGACGGACAAGTGATGGGGGAACACTGTTCTGGTCGGGGACCCCTGTAGTGGGCAGACCAGTGTCAGAGTTCCTGTCCTAGATGTAATGGACATACCCATCAACCAGAATTTCCAAAGTAAGCTGTTGTCATTAACTCTTTACCTCAGAATTCCAGTGACCACCTTCCACTCCAGTGGCGAGGTGCCCGGTGACAGCAGTGTGGGCTCCTTGTCTCGACAGTGGGAGCTTGTTGGTGCAGAGGGTGGGGGAGGTGGTGTTGGAGCAATCTGTAAAGTAGTTTGGCCAGGAACTTGTGCTCAACACATTCTCCACTTGGAATGCCCACAGTCTGGGAACTCTACTGTGGCCGTGTTATGGCTTGTCAAAGAGGTGTGGGCAGCAGCCTTGAATTCCCCTTAATGACTTTCCTGGAGCTCTGCTACAGAGCTTGGAGTATAGGCTTCCGGAGTCGGACTTGAAAGCAATATCACAGCTGTACAGGGCAATGGAAAAGGTGTTTGCCAACACCGGCTTCTATCAGTCAGGGCACCGAGTGTGGGAGAAAGAAGAGACTGCAGAGGCCGGAATCCTGAGTGACACACAAGATGCTGGAGGAGCTCAGCAGGCCAGGCAGCATCTATGGTGAGAAATGGAGAGCATTATGACTGCACCACACTGGAAGAGTGTCCATTGTACAGGATTAAAATCAGCTGCAGAAAGCTGGAAAATTACTCAGCTCCATCATGGGTACAAATCTCCAAGGCATCTGCAAGGGGTGGTGTCCATCATTTAGGACCACCCAGGGGATACCCACTCCTCATTGTTACCATGGAGAGGGAGGTATAGAAGTCTGAATGCACACACTTAGCAATTCAGGAACAGCTTCTTTCTGCTTTGGCATCTGATTTCTAAATGGATATTGAACCCATGAAGACTACCTATTTTTTGTTTTTTTATTTCAAATTTTAACTTGACTAACAGTTCTCTTCTCTATATTTATCATGTATTTCACTGTACTGCTACCATAAAGTTAATACAGTTCACGACGTATCCTGGGTGGTGGTGCGTGGCCCTAAATGATGGACACCACCTTTCTCAGGCACTGCTTCTTGAAGATGCCTTGGAGACTTGCACCCATGATGGAGTTGAGTAATTTTACAAATTTCTGCAGCTGATTTTAATCCTGTACACGACAGGTCTGATTCTGGACCTGTCTTAGTCACTTCCTCTGGCAGCTCATTCCTTCAGCACTGTCCACTATGACTCGTACCACCAAGCCAATTTATTATCTAATTGGCTAGCACGTGCTCAATCCTTATGTGATCTATCTTTCCAGAACAGCCTCTGATCTGGGACCTCATCAAAGGTCCATGAAGACGATGTGTATCATATCGCACTTGTCAGACCCAGATTACTTCTTCAAAAACAAACTCAGTCAAATTCATGAGATGTGATTTTCTGCACACACCCAATGCCATACTGAGCATCCCAAATCCTTGCCTTCCCACACTGACGTTACCCTCACTGGCCTTGGCTTGTCCTTGAAGTATTAGGCACCCTTCAATCACCCAGCCTCTCTCCGTGTGGCTAGAATATTTACAAGCATCTCCAACAACGCCCCAGCAATTTCTTCCCTAGCTTCCAACAATGTCCTCAGATACACTTGGTAAGAACCAAGAGAATTTATCCTCCGTGATAAATCTTAACATGTTTTAAATTTGCCAGCACCACCTCTTTGTCAGTAGGATCATGGATGAAATAAGAACGACGGTTAATACATTCTTTTATTAATCTCTCCATGCTACCCATATCCACATCCATAAACCCATGTCTGGGTACATCCGAAATCTGACAAGTCTTCAATCTCACACATCCTCATCTGCAATTCCACATGTTCACAATCGGACACGCCCGCAACTGGACAACTCAGCAATACCACGTGTGCATCTCACGTATCCGTAATCCAATGTGTCCGCAATCCCATTTGTCTACAATCTAACACGTCTATAACCAAAAGTTCATAATCTCACACATCTGTATCGAAATCTGTAACCAAGATTTCATAATTGTGGCCTGAGAGTGACCACATCTTAGCACAAGAAATGTGTTGCTCCATGGTCTCTTATACCTTATTTGGCCATAATCCCATAAGCCTGTAGTGCTGCACATCAGCAATATGCCAAATCTACAGTCTGGCACATTCTGACAGGATACATACTCTTTTGTTGTCTCTGTGTTGGACAGTTCTGGCTGTTAATGTGCTATCTTTGCTCTAGTACAATCTTGACTTGCTGGAGATGTCCATAACACCAGCCTTCCACTCCAGTTCCACAAGACCACGTGCAGAGAGGCCTTCTCAAATCAAGGAGCGTTGGCTTGGAATGATGAGCTGATATAGCCCTGGAGTCTCTTGGTCCTCACTGAGGAGAGTTCCTCATCCAATCGACCACCAGTCGAATCACTGGGGAAGCAACATTGACCACATCAGATCCAGGGTCAGCTGCACCTTTCCATCCCACCTCCCTCAGACCCTTCCTCTCCCATTCTACCTGCCCCATCATCCCTCTCCTCCTATACCAGTACTCCTCGGTAAACCCCAGCAGCAGCCATTCTACACTTGCACTGAAGCTGACTGGACCCACTAACAAAACACATGGGGCACTGAAATAAAATACTGCACACTGGAAATGCTCAGTGTATTGGGTAGCACCCATGGAGCTTACATTTCCAGTCAATGATTAATGATCAGAACTGGGCATGGTGCCTAAACCAATGGCTGGAGGCAGGATGATCACACTGAATCAGCCTGGGTGGAAAGTGGAAAAGAAAGGGGCGAGGATAAATTGGTATCAGTTGCTCGGACTTGAGGGTCTGAGTAATAGGAAGAGGGTGGGCAGGATGGAGGGTAAGAGACTGAAGGGTGACCTTTCAGAAGAGTATAAAACCATGAGGAGCAAACATTTCCCTGTAGTCTCCTTCCCAGGTCATTGAATCAAGAGCTAGAGGGCATTACTTCAAGCTGGAAGGGAAAAGATTTAGTAGGAACTGAGGGGCAACTTCTTACAGAGAGTGTGGGTATATGGAACAATTTGCCAGAGGAAGTGGTAGAGGTGGGTACAATAACAACGTTTACAAGGCATGAATAGGAAGGGCTGAGAGGGACAAGGGCCAGATGCAGGCAAATGGGACTAGCTTAGACGGCATATGGACCACTTGAACAACTGAGTTTCTGTGCAGTTTTGCTCTATAGCTCTGAAGTTTAGCTGTAAAGCTTCCTGCTGTTTGACTCTATGCCCGATGAGACTTGGATAGGATGAGAAGAAAATGTCTTCACCCTAAGCCAGTCATCCTCAGAATTGTTTTCCCAACATGATATGATTGGGATCAGCAGGGTGCTGAATATTTGGGGAATCGAGGCAATAGGAGTTAATTCATATATTGCCATATTGCCTCAACCCAATGTAGAAGACCATTTGGTCCCACTACATCTTCACCACCTCATGACACAATCGCATTCCCTCACTAACATGTCCTCCCCTCAATCCCATCAGCTTCCCTCACCCCGGTGATGCACTGGGGGCAATCCACAGTTCCTCACTAGCCTACCAGCCTGCATGTGCTTGGGATGTGGCAGGAAGCCAGGACACCTGGGGAGGCAACTCACCCAGTCGCATGGAAAATAAGCAAACACCAAAGACAAAAAGTGCCTGAGATTGAGATTGCACAGGCATTTTTTGGGTTGTGAGGCAGTGGCACCACCATGGATGACAGGGGGCTGAGCTCTTATGCAGATGTTCTCGATGAAAGGGTCCAGAATGAGACAAGTGGGAGCCCACTGTACAACAACACCGAGACAGGCTGGGACAGTTTTCCCTGGAGCGAGGGAGGCCTGACGGACATTTAGAAAATTATGGACCGGAGAGACAGACAAAATCCGTTTCCCCACGGTAGGGTAGCACAGACAAGATGGGCATGGGTCAAAGGTGAGAAGGTTTTCACACAGTAATTGATATCTGGGACATGCTCCCAGAGTAGGTGGTGGGATCAGTACGGGCAATGGGTCTCAGTGACAGGCTGGGGAATGAAAGAAATGGACAAACCACAAGCAAGTGGGATTAGTACAGATGGACGAACAGCTCAGCATGAACATGTTGGGCCGAAGGGTCCATTTATCACTGTGACCATTCATACCTTAGTTGCTGGCATTGGAGCTGCTCGAGGATCCTGGAAGATTGAAGCTGTGAACGAAAGGGATGGTCACTGTCAAAGAGTGAAGGTGTGGTGAGGGGGAGGGGGGAGCGGGGAATCGGGAAGAGACAGAAAGGGGAAGAAAGAATGAGAAGGAGGGAAGAAAAGAGAGGAGAGAGAGAAAAGGGAGGGAGGAGTGGAGATGGGGAAAAAGGTGGGAGAGAAGCTCGCAAAGGAGATAAGAACATAAGAAGCAGGAGCAAGCCATCTGGCCCAGCGAGCTTGCCCCACTGTTCAATAAGATCATGGCTGATCTGGCCATGGATCTCTCCACCTACCCTCCTTTTCCCCATAACCTTTAATTCCCCAACCATCCAAAAATCTATCCAACAATGTCTTAAATATCCAACAATGTCTTAGATGTATCTTCTGAGGCAGCCTCCACTGCTTCATTGGGCAGAGAATTCTACAGATTCACCACTCTCTGGGAAAAGCAATTCCTCCTCATTTCCATCCTAAATCTACTCCCCTGAATCTTGAGGCAGTGTCCCCTAGATCTAGTCTCACCTACCAGTGGAAACAACTTTCCTAATCTTATCTATCCCTTACATAATTTTATATGTTTCCATAAGATCTCCTCTCATCCTTCTGAATTCCAGTGAGTACAGTCCCAGGTGATTCAATCTCTCCTCACAGTCTAATCCCCTCATCTCTGGAATCAACCTGGTGAACCTCCTCTGCACTGCCTCCAAGGTCAGTATATCCTTCCTCGAGCAAGGAGGCAAGTAAGATGAGGGAGAAAGGTAAGATAATGAGAGAGAGCAAGAGGAAGAACAGAACAGTGCAGAGACACGGGAATGAGTGGAATCAACATTAAGCTTACTTAGGGCGGGATCAGAGTTCCTATTCACATGCACTGCAAAACAAGGAGAGATGGGGAGAGCGGAATGAAGAAAACTAAACAGCTAAAATAGTCTAAAGATTAACATTATTTGTTACATGTACATCAAAACTTCAAAACTTACAGCAAAGTATATCAATGACTGACACAGTCCAAATATGCACTGGGGCAGCCCGCAGGGGTTGACGTGCTTCCAGCACTCACATACCATGTCCCCAACCTACCAATTCTAATCCGTACACTTTTGGAATGCGGGAAGAAACTGTAACATCCCAAGGAAACCCACACGGTCACAGGGAGAACGGACAAACTCCGCGCAGACAGCCACGCAACTGAAGCTGTGTAGCTGGCCCTGAATAGCATTACATTACCACTACGCTAGCGTGCTGCCCACTCTCCTGCATCAGAACCTTCCCCTACCCCCACAGACCCTCAGCTATTCCCTCCCCACACCCTCCCTCTGCCCTGTTCCCTTCCCAGCCATACCTCGCCTTCCTTAGCAGCCAACGACAATGATAATGATGATGGAAATGGCCACGATCCCGAGTGAAATCCAGTGCCACTCTCTGAAAATGCTGGAGCTACTCAGCAGGTCAGGCTGTATCCAGGGTTGAGTTCCCCGCACTGAGGAGAGAATCAGAGAGGGTGTCAGAGACACAGGCCCCACAATCACACGGGGTACACTGCCCGTGCAATAACGTTACGGGGTACACTGATCCGTGTGGTAATGTCATGGGGCACACTGGCCCATACTGTAATATCACATGGTACACTGCACCATACGGTAATATCACAGGGAACTCTGCCCTGTACAGTAATCACCCCGGTTACAACTGTCCCTGCTCTATCCTGTTCCCAGATACAACCGTCCCACCTCTGCCCTGTCTCAGGATAAACCAGGCCCTGCTCTATCCTGTTCCCAGATACACGAGACTCAACCTCACCTTGAGCAGCGGCAAACGGAGATCAGAGTCCTGAGGAGACACAGCTCACTCAGGTTTGCCAGCTGAGTAGAAAAGGCAGCGACTCGAGGCAGTCTAGTGCTTCGAGCAGCGGCCCATCAGCATTTGGGATTGATTGGCAAGAACAAATTAAATAAAGGCAGGGGCGAGCGAAGTGGCCACCGTTGGAGCATCTTAGCTCTTCAAGGCTTCATTGCTTCTCTTCAGTCAGAGAAGGCAAAAAAGCTGTAGATTCGAGTTTCCACCCCACCCCAACAGTTTATTGTTCTTCCTTCTTTACATTTGTTCGGTCAGGACAGTAGAAATGCCAGGCAGAATGGTGGGATGCTCCTCTTGAGTGATGTGAGAAAGCAGGGAGACCTCCAGTGATCCTAACGACTGCAACTGTGACAAGTGCATCCTGCTGCAGTTTCTAACAATCCGCATTCAGGAGTTGGAGCTGGAAATGGATGAACTCCGGATCATTCGAGAGGCTGAGGGGCTGATAGATAGGACTTATAGAGAGCTAGTTACACCCAAGGTGCAGGACACTAGAAACTGGGTGACAGGAGGGGGAAAGGAGTTAAACAGCCAGTGTAGAGTACCCCCTGTGGCCATCCCCCTCAACAACAGGTATATCACTTTAGATACTGTTCGAGGGGTTGACCTAGCAGAGGAAAGTCACAGCGGTCAAGTCTCTGGCACTGAAACTCAAATGGGAAAGGTAGGTGGTGGGAGAAGAGGCGAGCTGTGGTGACAGGCAATTCATTAGTTAGCAGAACAGAAAGGAAGTTCTGTGGATGAGAATGAGATTCCTGGATGGTATGTAGCCTCCCGGGTGCCAGGGTTTGGGATATCTTGAATTGAGTCCTCAACGTTCCTAAGTGAGGGGATGAAGAGCCAGAGGTTGTGGTCCATGTAAGTGCCAATGACATGGGTAGGATGAGTGACGAGGTTCTGCAAAGTGAGTTCAGGGAGTTGGGTGCTAAGTTAAAAGGCAGACCTCTGGGGCTGTGATGTCAGGATTGCTACCCCTACCACGTGCTAGTGAGGCCAGAAATAGGAAGATTGTACAGCGTAATACACAGCTGAGGAGTTGGTGAAGGAGGTAGGACATTAGAGCTTTGGATCACTGGGCTCTCTTCCAAGGAAACTGGGTTCAGTTTAGAAGAGATTGTTTGCAATTGAACTGGACAGGGACTAATATCTTAATGGGAAAGTCTGTCAGTACTGTATGGGGGGGGGGGGGGGTGGTTAAAACTGGAGTTGTAGGGGGATGGGAACCAGAGTGCTAGAGCAGATAGCGCAGAGATTATGGAGATACATTGTTATAAAGACCTCAGACATAGTCAGGAATCAAAAGGTTGAACCTGATGTGACTAATGTTCTGAGCTTGTCTATTTCAATGCAAGAAATTTGTAGGAAAGGCAGATGGCCCCAGGGCTAGGATCAACACAAGGAATTATGATATTCTAGCCATTAATGAGACTTGGTTGCAGGAGAGGCCGGGTTGCCAGCTCAGTATTTTGGGGCTCCATTATTTTAGATGCGATAGAATGGGGGGGGGGGGTTAAAAAAGGAGGGGTGGCATTATTAGTCAGGGAAAATATCACAGCAGTGCTCAGTCAGGCCAAACTGCAGAACTCAGCTAGTGAGGTGTTGTAGGTGGTACTGAGTAACAAGACCATATAAATGCAGCTGTATTATATATCACCCAACAGACCCAGGGATTTAGAGGAGCAAGTTTGTAGAGAGATCACAGACTTACAAGAAATACAAGATTGTTATAGTAGGTGACTTTAACTTTCCAAATATGCCCATACTGTAAAATGACTAGATAGGATAGAATTTGTCCTTAATTGGTACACAGAAGTCCCAATGAGAGAGTGTGCAACACTTGATCTGCCATTAGGGAATGAGACAGGGCAGGTGGCAGAAGTTAGTGTAGGGAACACTTTGCATCTAGTGATCACAATGCCATTTGTTTCAAAGTAAATATTCAAAAAGACAGGTCTAATCCACGGATTGTGATTCTAAATTGAAGAAAGACCAAATTTGATGGTCTCAGAAAGGATCTGGCAAGTGTGGATTGAGACAGGCTGCTTTCTGGTAAAGGTGTGATGTCTTGAAAAGTGAAACTTAGAGTAGAAAGCTTGTAAGTGCCTGTCAGAATAAAAGGTAAAGATAACAGGTGTAGGGAAACTTGGCTTTCAAGAGATATTGAGGCCCTGGTTAAGAAAAGAAGCAGGAGCATAGCAGGTATAGACAGGGGGGAAACAAATGAGGAGCTTATCGAGTACAAGAAATGCAAGAGAACACTTAAGAAATTGGGAAGGCTAAAAGAAGACATAATGTTCCTCTGGCAGAAAAGGTGAAGGAGAATCCCGAGGAATTCCACAAGTATGTTAAGAGCAAAAGAATTGGGGGAGAATTTAAATGAACTCTTTGCATCTGTTTTTACTCAGGAGATGGACACAGAGTCAGCAGAAGTGAGGCAGAGCAGCATCAACTTCATGGACCCTGGATAGATTACAGAGGAAGTTGTGTTTGCTGTCCCTAGGCAAATTAAAATCCCCTGGCCCTATGAGAGGCAAGTACTGAAATTGCTGGGGCCTAGTTTATATTTTTAAGTCATTCTTAGTAACAAGAGAGGTATCAAAGGAGTGGAGGATAGCCAATATTGTTCTGCTGTTTAAAAAAAGGCTCTAAACAGAAACCAGGAAATTATAGGCTGGTGAGCCTGACATCAGTAGTGGGAATGTTATTGGAAAGAATTCCAAGAACTGGATATACAAGTATTTGGATAGATATGGACTTACTAAGGATAGTAAGCATGGTTTTGTGCATGGTAGGTAGTGTCTAATCAATCTTATAGAGTTTTTTTGAGGATGTTACCAGGAAGGTTGATGAAGGCAAGGCAGTGGATGTTGTCTACATGGACTTTAGTAAGGTATTTGATAAGGTCCCACGTGGGAGGTTGGTCAAGAAGGTTCAGTTGGTTGGCATTCAAGATGAGGTAGTAAATTGGATTGTGTGGGAAAAGCCAGAGTGGGAGTAGATGGTTGCCTCTCTGACTGATGGCCTGTGACTAGTGGAGTGCTGCAGGGATCGGAGCTGGGTCCAATGTTGTCAACTATATCAATGATCTGGATGATAATGTGGTTAACTCGATCAGCAAATTTGCAGATGACACCAAGATTGGGGGTGTAGTGGACAGCAAAGAAGACTACTGGAACTTGCAGTAGATTCCGGGCCGTCTGGGAAAATGGGCTGATAAATGGCAGATGGAATTTAATGCAGACAATTACGAGGTGTTGTACTTTGGTAGGTCCAGCCAGGGTAGGCTTTATAGAGTGAACGTTACGGCACTGAGGAGTTCAGTAGAGCAAAAGGATTTGTGAATGCAGACCACAATTCATTGAAAGTGGCATCATAGGTAGATAGGGTCATAAAGAAAGCTTTTGGCACATTGGCCTTTGTCAATCAATGTACTGAGTACAGGAGATGGGGTGTTATGTTGAAGTTGTATAGCACGTTGGTGAGGCCTTATTTGGAGCATTATGTGCAGCTTAGGTCATCTACCTACAGGAAAGATGAACTAAGGTTGAAAAACACAGAAGATTTTCAAGGATGTTGCCATACCTGGAAGACATGAGTTATAAGGAAATGTTAAATAGGTTAGGACTTTATTCCTTGGAAAGTAACAGATTGAGAGGAGATTTGATAAAGGTATTCCAAAATTATGATGGGTATAGACAGGGCAAATGCAAGCAGTCCTTTTCCACTGAGATTAGGTCATGGGTTAAGGGTGAAAGGTGAAAAGTTTAAGGGGAACATGAAGAGAAATTCTTTCACTCAGAGGGTCATTAGAATGTGGAATGAGCTGCCAACACATTTGGTGTACGCAAGCTCGATTTCAAAGTTTGAGAAGTTTGGATAGTAGGGATAAGAAGGGCTATGGTCCTGGTGAAGGTCAATGGGAGTTGGCAGTTGCAATGGGTCAGCATGGACTAGATGGCCTGAAGGGCCAGTTTCTATGCTGTACTTTTCTATGACTCTACGTGAGTATCTGAGGATCTCTCCCAGCACAACGCTGGGACCCTCAGACACCTCGCCCCCACCACAGATAGCCCCACCCATGGGTGTACTTGTGTGCTCTTGGACCCTCCCTCATGGCAACTGACCAGCTCACCGTAATTCCAGATGATAGGATCCTTCAGTCCACTGTGCTCCACCCGGCAGGAGAACAATGCCGGGTCCGCGGGATCAATCTGCACCCACTTCCGGATCTGGTGGGTGCTGTCGTGATTGGGCAGGAGCCCGCTGGAGTGGGCCTCAGGCAAGATGGTCCTGTTCCGCCACAGGGTCACCACAATGGATGAGGGGCGGAAGCCGGTGGCCAAGCAGGAGAGGAGGCTGGTGTCGGCTGATATGGTGAAGGTCACCTGGGGAGGGACTGGGGGAAGGGAGATGGGTGAGTCTAGGGACAGAGACACCCCCAGCCGGAGACAGAGACATATCACACACACACAGATCAATAAAGACCACCCAATCCTCTCTCTTCAGGATACTGTAACGCACACACAACTGCTCCCAGAACCCACACCCTCACATACCTCTCACTCCCTCCTTGCCCACACCTTCTTCCTAACTGCCCCCAATCACCTCTTCAACCTCCCCCACCCCCCCACCCCCGTATTCAGTACAACCCACCATCCTCATCAGCAATGTTCAGTTCCCTACCCCAATATCCTGGAATCACGACCTCTCCCCACCACTCACCCACTCGTAGTTGCCTCTTTCCGTAAGCCAGGAATTTCCTCAGCCACTGGACACAGTCCTCCTTCAGGAAGTACTTCCATTTCTGAATGTTGACCTTGTCCTGATCCCAGTGGTGTTTAATCCTCTCTGCCCACATTGCAAATGTGTCCCACTCCATCTGGTCCTCGTCCAGGCTCAGCAGGTCCTCCCCATCCCAGCTGTACCGGGTGAAGCCTCTCGTGGTCCCATCCGCCCTCAGGTCACAGCCAATCTCCTGCTGGAGTGTGTGGATTTCTGTCAACAACATAAGCAGTCGGCAAATGTTTAACGAAACTCATTCTGTGTTCAAAGAAGCACACCTGTCCAGTCAAAGGACCCTTAAATAAATGAGACCATCTGTATGGAGTCACAGAGCAAGAATAAGGCCTTTCAGCCCACATCATCTAAGCTGATGATCAGGTACTCAGCCCGTTTCAGTTCAAGTTTATTTTACCCAGGGTATCAACGCCATGAAAGGTACTTTGTGCAGCAGGAGCACAGCACATGAAAAACACAACAGGGATAGTTTAACATATACTTGAATTAACATAAATTATGCACGACTTAAACACAAGGACGCTAGTACAAGCTGATGGAGTAAAGAAATACAGTCCTCGTGTAGGTGTCCTCAGTGGTGGGGAGGGCCGTACCTGTGACAGAACTGGCCGAGTTCACCTCTCTCTGCATCCTCTTGTGTTCCTGTGTACCGGAGTTCTTTCATACCAGGCAGTATTGCTTTCCACTGTACGTCTGTGGAGGTTTGTCAGAGTCTTTGGTGATGTGCAGCATCACCTAAACTTCTAAGACAGGAGGGACACTGGCATGCTTTCATTCACGGTTGCATCTATGTGCTGACGTCAGGATAGACCCTCTGAGATGTTGCTTCAATGACCCTTCACCGTAAACCTCTCAGTGAGGACTGGTGTGTTCCCAGTACTTGGTCCATGACTGCCTCTGCCTTACAATTCAAGTGCTCATCCAGAGAATTAATGTTGTGGACAGCTAATTAACCTATAAACTGCATGTCTAAAGTAAATTAATCCCCTCTGCCTTCACAACAACCAAATCCTCCAATTCCCTGCACAATCACGTACCTATGAAGAGTCTCTTTAGCAGCTCCAATATTTCTGCCTCCATCACCACTGCAGGCGGTGCTTTTCAGGCACCTACCCCTCACCATGCACATCGCCTTTCAACTTACCCCTCTCACCTGGTATGCATGCTTTTTGACCCTGAGAGCAAGATGCTGTCTCTCCATTTATACCTCTTATACATAATCTTACAAACATACGGTAAATCGGCTTCCCTCTGCCTCTGCTGTCCAGCGAAAACCACCCAAGTTTCTCTCACCTTTCCCTACAGCATGTGCCCTCTAATCCAGGCGGCATTGTGGCAAACATCTTCAGCACCATCTGCAGAGTCTTCATATCCTTACTACAACAGAGTGACTGCAACTGAATCTCCTGTAATTTCCGCTGCCCCAATTTCATACTCTCCTGCAGGGTCTACACTTGTCCTTATCTACAGCCGTCTTAAAACTTAAGGAACAGTGATCTCCATTGCTTAAACGTTTTCCCACTGAAAGGTCAGTCACCTGACCAGGCTGATTTTGCAGCTCCGGGTGCCATATATTTGCTCCTTTAGGTGGACTATTTATACACTGACTTAAGTGTATAAATAGACCAGACTATGCAACAGTTTCGTCCCCCAAGTTATCAGACTCCTCAATACCCGAAGCCTGGACTGACACCTTGCCCTGTTGTCCTGTTTATTATTTATTGTAATGCCTGCACTGTTTTTGTGCACTTTACACAGTCCAGTGTAAGTCTGTAGTCTAGTGTAGCTTTCTGTGTGTTGTTGTATCTTTTTTATTACATAGTTCAGTCTAATTTTTTGTACTGTGTCATGTAACACCATGTTCCTGAAAAACGTTGTCTCATTTTTACTATGTACTGTACCAGCAGTTATGTTCGAAATGACAATAAGAGTTGACTTGACTTGACTTGAACCCATCCCCAGTTGTACCAAACAAATAAACCTCATGCATTGCGGAGGTCCCTGTCTATATAGAGAAAACTGAAGTAACCCACAACATCAAACCTTTTGTTTTCCCATCTGCCTGCACGCCTGTTTCTCAATAGCTATTGAGGAGTCATCCCATTAGGTTGCTCGCACTTTCTCATTTTGAGTTTTAATCCTGTACACTCAGCGGTCACTTTATGAGATATGTCTTCTACCCAAGACAGGAGTACTGCAGCTGTAGCCTAACCATTTTAGGGTTTGAGGTGCTGTGTGTTCAGAGATGCCCTTCTGTACATCACTACGGTAACACATACTGTATCCTTCCTTTTCTGTTTGAACCTGTCTAGACAATCTCCTCTCATTAACAAGGCAACTTCAGTCAAAGAATGCCTCCCACTGGATGCTTTCTGTTTTTCACACCATCCTTGGTAAACTCTAGAGACTGTTGTGAGTGAAGATCCCAGGAGGTCACTTCCTGAGATCCAGTCTGACAACAACCATCATTCCACGGTCAAGGTCACTTAGATCACATTTCTTCCCCAATCTGTTGTTTGATCTGAACAACAACTGAGCCTCTGGACCATGCCTGCATGCTTTTATGCATTGAGTTGCTACCACATGATTGGCTGATTAGATAGTTGCATCATTAAGCGTACCTAATAAAGTGGCCACTGAGGTTAGACTCAGTGATGCCCCCTCTGAACACTGCTGTGATATTGTCCCCGATTAATATTGCAGTTCTTGGCCCTCCTTTACCTTTTCATTCTGGCTTCTCGGTCATGATGGGTCTCGCCCCAAAATGTCAACTGTTCATTCCCTTCCACAGATTCTTGCTCTCATTGACTCCCATTCTGTTATGATACTCACCCAACCATTCCAGCTTCAGACATTTAGACCTCTAATTCTCTGACAAATAGTTAGATGGTGTGGCCCCTTTAGGAGTTCAGGACCATCCCGCTAATTGGCAATCATGTTTAGGGCACCAAGAATTGAGTACTTAAGGAGACCTGAACTAAGGTTCAGTGCTCAATGGTGAGCCGAGTACAGCCTTTCTCAACCTCTTTGCCTTGGAGAAGCCCTTGAAATAATTTTCAGGTCTCAGAGAACCCCTATGTAAAAATAATTATATCTACAGCGCACAGTACATTAGTGTGATCAGTAATTTGTAGATATAACTATCGAAAAGTAATTGTCAATATTCTTTTGAATAGAGAATCAAATTTTAGCCAAGTTTTCTTAAAAATAAAACAGGTAATTAAGCTTGGCTGACCTTTCTTGAAATTAATCTCTTTCTTTCCCTTTCACAAATTTTAAAAACTCATAAGGCAAACATAATAAATAACTGGCTTAAGACAAAATGGAACTTAATTTTTCCTAAAGGTGGGCTTGGTAAAATGCTGAATGGTAAAAACCACAAGCCAAACCAATATGAATAAAAATATAGCCTAAGACACAATTTTATACAAGACTTTGTAAAAACATTTTCTTACTAAGTGACATGATCAGGCTCAAATATAGGCCTAGCATGTGAAACCTTGCTTGTTGTTTGCCACAGACTCGGCACAATGGAATAGGACAACTTTGATCACCAGTCCCTGTAAAACCCATTGATAAGCAGCCTTCATTGTAAAGAGGCATTTTTTTGTGTCTGCTGTTGAACAAGTGCAGTGAAATGATGCAGAAGATTGTAATTCTTCATCGTTAACCTTATCAGAATTGTTCACAGGCCTACACCTAGAATCCTCCTCTTCCATCTCACACCTCCCCTTCAAAAATCGGCACATTGGACAGTCTTTAGAATGAAAAGTTCCCTCCAATTTTCTACTACACCTGTAGAGTTTGTTCACTCCCATAAGTCAGTCATCGGCGCATAATGGGAAGCTGGGGGGATGTAATTCTGGAGGGAGAGCACTGCCATACTGGGCTGAGAGACCTCTAACGTGTTTGCTAACAGTGCTGCTTGGTCACTGCCCACATCTCCGAGTGCTAACATCGTGTGAAGTTCAGAAAACTATGTTTAGTTTTTTTTTAAATCACCATCTCTTGCAGAACCCCTAGTGACCTCTCACAGCATCCTGTAAAGATTCACGTACTGATGCATGCTCCATAATCTTACCAGTAATATTCCTGGCGCTAAAGTAAACACATTTCCACCCATTCATTCCATCGTGTCTATTACCTTGCTCTGGAATTACCCCCCCCACCACCCACAGAGAAACAGTTTAAATCTTCCCGAGTAACAATACCAAGCTTCCCAGCCAGGCTATTGGCTCCCTTCCAGATAAAATGCAACCTTCCCTCTTGAAAAGATCACCTCTGCCACAGATGCTCCAAGTATCTAGGAACTTGAAATGGTTGACAAACAGCAGTGGATCCAGAACCAGCGTCCATAGGCCTTCAATCTGAGTAATAATCCTCTATTACCACCCTCTGACTATTTAAACTAAGCCATTTGTACATTTATTTGGCTTGCTCCCATTGAATCCCATGTGATCTAACCTTCCACAGAAGCCACCATGCAGAGGTGTCAAAGATTCAAATATATACAATATACACAGTCACAGGACTTAATAAGCAATAAGCTCTAAAACCTTAGCCTCAATACCTCCTTGGGCAACTAGATCCTCAATTACCTCATTTGCTGACACCAGTCTTTTAAAAAAATATATACTTTATTCAAAAATAAAATTATATACAATAAACCATTCAATGACTCTCAATCCTTTACAAATGGTTCCATTACAGTCTTTACATTTCCCCACTTTTCGCCACCCCTGTGGCAGTCTGTTATTCCATATTTACATACCCTTTTTGAGGGGTATACACCCCGCCCCCCCTACCCCTTACACTCCCACGGGAGAAGGACCCTAGACTGTGGTCCTTCCCCACCGGGCCCTTGCGGTGGCTGCACCGAGTTTGAGTGCGTCCCTCAGCACGTACTCCTGCAGCCGGGAATGTGCCAGTCGGCAGCATTCCCCCACGGACATCTCCATGTGCTGGTAGACCATCAAGTTTCGGGCCGACCAAAGAGCATCTTTCACCGAGTTGATGATCTGCCAGCAGCACCGGATGTTGGTCTCGGTGTGCGTCCCTGGGAACAGCCCATAGGTCAGAGAGTCCTCTGTTACGCAGCTGCTGGGGATGAACCTCGACACTGTCCCTTCCATCCTCCTCCACACCTTCTCGGTGAACCCACAGTGTGCAAAGAGGTGGGTCACTGACTCCTCCTCACTGCAGTCCTCCCGTGGGCAGAGGGGTGTGGAGACGACGTTCTGGACGTACAGGAGGGATCGGACTGGGAGGGCCCCTCTCACCACCAGCCAGGCGAGGTCTTGGTGCCTGTTGGTGAGGTCTGGCGATGAGGTATTTTGCCAGACGAACTGGACAGTCTGCTCAGGGAACCTCCCCACTGTGTCCATCTCATCCTTCTCCTGCAGTGCCTGCAGGACCTTACGTGCTGACCACTGCCTGATGGCCCTGTGGTCAAAGGTGTTGACCTGAAAGAACTTCTCTACGAAGGACAGGTATGGCGGCAACGACCATCTGACAGGAGGTGTTGCACGGTAAAGGGGCCAGACCCATCCTCCGTAGCCAGGGCGGCAGGTAGAAACTGGGCACGTAGTGGTACTTGGTGCCCACATACCTGGGATCCACACACAACCTGATGCAGCCACACACGAAGCTGGCCATCAGGGTGAGGGCGACATTGGCGACATTGGGAACGTTTTTGACCCCGTTGTCCAGGGACTTGTGCATGGTGGTCCGTCTGACCTGCTCCATCTTGATCCCCAGACGAATCTGAAGATGGCTCGGGTGATTTCCGAGCTGAAGGAGCGGGGGACTGGCCACACATGCACCAAGTACAGCAGCCCTGAGAGCACCTCACACCTGTTGACCAGGTTCTTGCCCGCTATCGACAGGGAGCGCCCTTCCCCACAGTCCCAGTATCTTTTTGACCTTGGCAGTCCGCTCCTGCCAGTTCTTGTTGCACGCCTCGGCCCCTCCGAACCAGATCCCCAACACCCCCTGGTGATCAGCCCTGATGGTGAAGGGGACGCTGGATCGGTCGGGCCAGTTGCCGAAGAGCATGGCTTCGCTCTTCGTGTGGTTGACCCTGGCCCCCGACGCCTGCTCGAACTGTTGGCAGATGCCGATCAGCCTGCGAACTGACCTCGGATCGGAGCAGAAGACGGTGACATCGTCCATGTACAGGGAGGTTTTGACTTGGGTCCCTCCACTACCTGGCAGCGTCACCCCTCTTATGCCCCCATCCCTCCTGATGGCTTCGGCAAAGGGTTCTATGCAGCACACGAACAAGACGGGAGAGAGGGCAGCCCTGCCTGGCTCCAGACCTGATGGGGAAGCTGTCTGTTTCCCACCCGTTGACCTGGACTGCGCTACAGATGTCTGTGTAGAGCAGTTTGATCCAATTCCGGATTCCCTCCCCAAATCCCATTTTGGAGAGTACATCCGCCATGTACGTGTGCGATATCCCGTCGAAGGCTTTCTCCTGGTCCAAGCTGACCAGGCAGGCGTCCACCCCCGTCCTGCACGTAGGCGATGGTGTCCCTCAGCAGCGCGAGGCTGTCTGAGATCTTCCTGCCCGGTACAGCACAGGTTTGGTCCGGGTGGATCACCTGCTCCAGTGCAGACTTGACCCTATTGGCGAGAGCCTTGGACAGGATCTTGTAGTCCACATTCAGGAGTGAGATGGGCCTCCAATTCCTAATGTCTTCCCTCTCCCCCTTCTGCTTGTAGATGAGGGTGATGATGCCCTTCCTCATGGACTCTGACATGCTGCCTGCCAGGAGCGTAGCGTTGTTCACTTCCAGCAGGTCGGGGCCCATCCGGTTCCACAGAGCCAAATACAACCCGACCGGTAAGCCGTCGCTTCCGGGAGTCCTACCCGACTCAAAGGAACGGACGGAGCCAGTCAGCCCGCCCAGGGTCAGTGACTGCTCCAGACTCTCCCATCGCTTCCGGGAGTCCTACCCGACTCAAAGGAACGGACAGAGCCAGTCAGCCCGTCCAGGGTCAGCGGCTGCTCCAGACTCTCCCGTCGCTTCCGGGAGTCCTACCCGACTCAAAGGAACGGACGGAGCCAGTCAGCCCGTCCAGGGTCAGCGGCTGCTCCAGACTCTCCCGCTTGCCGTCGTCTAAGGCCTGCGTGATAGATGACGGGAAGCTGCGGGAGGCCGTGGTGTCTGTGGCCTTTTCTCCATACAGACCGGCATAGAAGGACCTGCAGATCCTCAGTATGTCTGTCTGCGAGGAGCGACTGAGCCGTCCTCTTCCTTAAGGTTGTGGATCACAGAGCCCCCCCCTGTGCACCTTTTGGGAGAAGAATCGTGAGCACGTCTCGTCCTGCTCCACGGTTTGGACCCTCGATCGGAAGATGATCTTGGGGGATTCGGCGGCAAAGTGCTGGGCCTGCCGGCCCCTCACCTCCCGCAGTTCCTCCCTGACATCCACCCCCCTCGACTGCAGGAGGAGGAGTTGCTGCAACTCTGTCTGGAGTTTACGCAGTTCCCTCTGCCCCGCCTTGCTCTCTGGATGCCCTTGTGGATGAAGAACCTCTTGATGTTCTCCTTGGTGGCTTCCCACCAGTGAACCAGGGAATCAAAGAAGGCTTTCAAGGTTCTGCAACCCGTGTACTCCTTCTCTAGTTCCTCGATGTTCTCTGGGGTCAGCAGCTTGATGTTCAGCTTCCACGTCCCCCTCCCTGCCTTCCGGTCCTCCCGCAGGTGACAGGTGGCTCGCAGGAGGCAGTGGTCAGAGAGGACCACCGGCGTGACGTCGGTGGTTCTGACCGTGAGGGGCTCCGACAGGAAGAGGAAGTCGATCCGGGAACGGGCTGAGCCGTCCGGTCGTGTCCAGGTGGCTTGCGGCTGAGCTGCCCCTGTGGGGTCGCCAAAGGCGTCGCGCAGCCTGGCCATCTTCACCGTATCCATCAGGAGTCTGGACGTACTGTCCAGCCACCGGATCGTCCAGCCGCATCAATGGTGCAGTTGAAGTCTCTGGCCGGGCCGTCACCAGCAGCGGTGGGAGCCGCTCGCTCCGCACAGGGGAGGCATACACGTTGATCAGCCGGAGCGGAGTGCCCCGGTATTTGACGTCTGTTACCAGGCGGCGCCCCGCAACCACCTCTTTGACTTGGGTGATTGAGGAGTTGCCTCCCCGTAGCAGAATCCCCAGGCCGGAATCACGACAGTCGTTGCCCCCCGACCACACTGACAAACCCCGGGTCCACCTCCGGTAGTTGTGGAGGTGTGGCAGTCCGCACTCCTGGAGGAAGGTCACATCGGCCTTTAACGAGTCCAAGTACTGGAGCGTGCTGACGCATCGCCCGGTACTCTTCAAACCGTGCACATTAACAGATGCCAGTGAAATGTCCACCATGATTTAAAGTTCTTTATTGCAACTGGTCACCGTCCTTACCTTCGCAGTCCTGAGTCTTCATGCCCACCGCCTTTGTGGCCAGCAGACTTTCTCCACTCTCTCTCCTCTCCGCTGGCTTTGTCCGCTGCTTCCTCTGCTGGGGCTGCTGCTGGCCTCCTCCAACACATTCCTCCTGAGAAGTGGACAGGTTACCGGAGGCCGCGTGGTCCCCTGCCCTTCTCTTCACGTGCTCCTTCCTCGTCTGTTGTAGACAGGTTGCTGCAGGCCGCATGGTCCCCTGCCTTTCTCTTCCCATGCTCCTCCCTCGTCTGTTGTAGACAGGTTGCTGCAGGCCGCGTGGTCCCCTGCCTTTCTCTTCCCATGCTCCTCCCTCGTCTGTTGTAGACAGGTTGCTGCAGGCCGCGTGGTCCCCTGCCTTTCTCTTCATGCGCTCCTCCCTCGTCTGTTGTAGACAGGTTGCTGCAGGCCGCGTGGTCCCCTGCCTTTCTCTTCCCATGCTCCTCCCTCGTCTGTTGTAGACAGGTTGCTGCAGGCCGCGTGGTCCCCTGCCTTTCTCTTCACGTGCTCCTTCTGCTCCGCCCTCTCTCGTTTGGCTGAAGCTTTTTGGGCCTTCTTCCATTTGCCCACGACGCTCCAGCCTTCCTCCCCCTCGGCTCTCCCCTCCTCCATGGACTCCTCCTCCTTTCCTGTGGCGGGTCCTGGAGGGTCTGCGAGGGGGTGGGGGCCCTCGACGTGGTTGCGCCTTCTTCCCTGCTGGCGTCTTCCGTCATTTCAGGTGCCGCCTCTGCAGGGTGGCGGGTATATCCGATCCTGCCGGGGCCCTTTCAGTGCCAGCACCTCCCCTGGTCGCCTGTGTGTAGGTGCCGGCACATCTTGGACAGGCCCTGTACAGGTGGTCTCCCTGTCTGCAGAGATTGCAGGACTTGTCCTGCGTGCAGTCCTTGGTGAGGTGGCCTTCCACCTTACAGTTCCTGCAGATGACCGCCCTGCACTGGGCCGCGATGTGCCCCGCCTTGCCGCAGTTGCGGCAGACCCTGGGCTGCCCGGCGTAGAGCAGGTAGCCTCGCTTCCCTCCGATGGCGAAGACTGAGCAGCCATTAGAGTCCACCCTCAGCTTCACCTTGACCTGCCGCTTGCTGGTTCAGAACCCCAGGCTGTCCTTCACGTCCAGACAAGCTCCTACGCTCTCCACATACCGCGCGAGGAATGTAAGAACATCGGCCACCGGCACGTACGGGTTGAACATGTGCACGGTGGCGGTCCGTTCCTGCTGGGCGGCAGCGAAGAGGGGCTGTGCTTGTAGCAGCGACAGTGGCGCCTCTCTCCCCTTCTCCTGGAATTGCTGGAGCAGTTTCTGCCACCCTGCGGGTCGTCGGAAGGTGACGCCGAAGAACCCAGCAAAGCCCTGGACGCAGTAGATGTCGTCAACTGTAAATCCACAGCAGTCCATGAAAACCTTCTGGATGAAGGTCAGTCTCATGAATTCTTTGCCCTCGCTCTGGCGTCGCACTGTCAGCCGGACAGTGTTCTTGATGCCTAGGCCTCGGGCCGATGCGCTGTTATCTTCAGCCATCCTCTCTACCGCTGTCGTCGTAGCTGGAAAGGGGTCTAAGATTGGGAGCTGATCAGCATCAGGATCCACCCCTGTGTCAGCGCAAAACCTTCTCTGCCTTCCGATCGTCGTGTGTCCCAAAGGAAACTACACTTGATCTCAGCCAAAAGGTGACACCAGTTAGTTTGGAGTGATGAAAACATCTCTTCCACAATGACCGTCAGCACAGGTGCACCAGGCTGTGTGTGTCGCCCCCGATCTACTCACTTGACACTTATGGTGGGGAGGCTAAACACAGCTCCAAAGCCATTATTGAAGTTTGCTGGTGACACCACAGTCACTGGCCAAACCAGAGGAGGTGATGAGTCATCATATAGGATGGAGGCTGAAAATCTGGCCGGGGTGCCACTAACACCACCTCTCACTCAATGTCAGCAAGACCAAAGAGCTGATTATTGGCTTCAGCAGGAGGAAACCAGAGATCCGTGAGCCAGTCTTCATTGGGGGATCAGAAGGAGAGGGTCAGCAACTTTTAATCCCTCAGTGTTATCATTTCATAGGATCGGTCTTGGGCCCAGCAGGTAAGTGTAATTATGAAGAAAGCACACTTCGAAGTTTGTGAAGATTCAGCATGGCATCTAAAACCTTAACCAACTTCCATAAATGTGTGGCGGAGAGTATATTGACTGGTATAGAAACACCAATGCCCTTGAATGGAAAGCCCTATAGAAAATAGCGGATACAGTCCATCATGGGTAAAGCCCTCCCCGCAAATGAGCACATCTACACAGAGTGTTCTTGTAGGAAAGCAGCTTCCATCATCAAGAAACCTCCCACACCCCAAATGGCCATGCTCTCTTCTACTGCTGCAATTGGGAAGAAGGGTCTGGAGCCTCAGGACCCAAAACACTATGTTCTCAAACAGCTATTACCCATCAGCCATCAGGTTCTTTAACAAGAGGGGATAATTTCACTTGACCCATCACTGAACTCTTCCCACAAACTGTAGACTTACTTTCAAGGACATATGGCAATGTACAGGTACTTTGATAATAAATGGAGTTTAAACTTTGAAATTTAAAGTACATGATGACAACATCTACCACCCTGCACTTATCAATCCTCTTCAGAAATTAATATCTGTGAAGCATGATTTTCCACACACACATGTCCATATAAATTACCATTTATCAGTCTTTATCTTTCCAAATCCTGGTAGAAACCTCATTTGCGTTATGTCTACCGGCACCTTCCTTGTTGTAATGTGGATATGTTACACCATTGCTCTTTTCCCTTCACTTCTCAACTTCCAAAACCTTCTCCACAAATACAGTTGAAAATTATTCATTTAGCACCTTGTCTGCCTCCTGTGGCACCTCCAAATGGTGACCACACTGATCCTAAAGGGGACGATACTGTCCTTGGTCGGCCTTTTGCTCTTTTACTTCTGGAATCACAGTAGATTATCTCTACTTGTGGTGTCACTCAGCTGCCGAAGGAGAACTCGAGACACATTCACTTCCACTCTGAATACTTACACAAGTACACATCTTGATATTCAATATTAGTCACTCTATCATTTTTGGGGGAGGGTACACAATCAATCCAAGGGCCTGTGTCCAATGAAACAGTCCCACAACACTTGGTTCAAGTGGACCACCGTGAGCGGCATTGCACAGTAAATGTGAGCAAGTGATGGCATTATGCTCACTCTGAATAATTTTATGAATAAGGTTTAATTTTGAAATTAAAACCAAGGTGTCTGCAGAAATGAGGCATTTGGTGCAAGTTCTTGCCCATCATTCCTCCACGTTTGAAGCACTGACCACTTAAATCTAATCACTGGGAAACGTGGGTTGACCGATTTGATGAAAGTATTCAACCCCAATTTATACAAGTCGTACTGAAATGAAATTTGTCAGATAGGGACTCACCACTCAATTGATCGGTCGTAGACATTATGAAGAGAATAAGTTTTTTCTGGGCCCTCTCCCACTCCGCAGCAAGTGACTTCTTCTTCAGCCACGTGGCCCCCTCGCTCTTCACCATCCACGGCTCTTGGGGAACCAACCTCCGATGACTGTCGTACACCACAAACTGGACACCATCCACGCTGGTGACAGCCACTAACTGTGGGAAGTTGGGAATCTTAGTTGTGGAAGTCAGGCAAATCCGGAGAGAGTGCGATTCTGAAACAAAGAGAGGGGGGAAGCCAGGGACAAAACAAAGCAACCTGTCGCAGCCGATACGACGCGGAGACCAAGTCACAGGCTGGTTCCTTTATCCCCGTCTGCTGTTTAACACATGGAAAGTAGTCAGCGATCTCCATGGTCTCGCCAGAAGCCCTGCCCAAAGTGGGGCATAACATCACAATGAGGAACGTGGGTCAGTGGGGCAATGACACAGCCTTGTCCAACGTTGGTCCTCACAGAGGTTGCTGCTGGTCAGGGATGCACATGCACCCCTCCACACACACACACGCACATGCACCCCCTCCCCACCCACACACACACACACACACACACACACACACAACGTGAAGGGAATGTAACAAGCTACTGTAACTGATGGGGGGGGGGGGGAGATGGTGTCCAGTCAGAAGTAGGTTGTGCGTCGCCTGTCTCAGGTGAAACAACAGGAAGGGTGTTGCCAGGATGAAGTTTTGAGGTTGGAATATGTTAATTAGAATGAAACACCCAGTCAGGGACAGTTGTCCGCTGATGTTAAAGTGAAAGTTTTCATCCGCACAAGTAGGTGAGAGCCCAGTTGTAATGACAAACTTAGTTTCAGCAACATCACGGGACATAGCATCCGAGACGCAATCTTCAAAAGAAAATACATATATACAGATTATGCAAAAAGAACATAATTAAAACACACACACACACACATACACACCCCTTCTCCACTCCCTCTCCACATCTCTTCCCTCCGCGCACGCTCCGGTCCCAAGCTCCGTTCGGAGCCCCTATCATTCACTCTAACATGACAATCCGAACTCCCGGACTCGCTGTCGGAAGGAAAACTTTTCCCAGCCTTTGAAACCCTCCCACCCCGTCACCCACCTGCGGAGACAGCGTCGCATAGCAAAGTCAACACCATCAGCACCATCATTCTCCGGGAACCCGTCCGCTCTGTATCTGGGACCCAGAATTGTCAATTGATGAGGTTTGTGTCCAATCAGTCACGTCGCCAAGTGGCGTGTCACCAGTCTCCGGGTAAAAGCGCCTGAAGAAGTTTGCCAGTCAGCTGTTCCAACACCGAAAGTGTTTCTTGCGAAATATTCACGAACGTTCATGCACGGGCGCAATGTAAAACTTACTCGCAGCGATCACCTGTCCTGACGACAGGTTCACCGAATAAACTCCCACCTACATTACCCGTTGAAAGTGTCCTGTCTGGCTGCATCACGGTCTGGAACAGCGAACGCGCGGGTTACAAAGCAGCTGAAAAGAATACACGGCTCTGCACATCACGGGCACGAAGCTAAAATCGGAATCATCGGGATCTCAGCTGAGTAAAGATATGAGAGAGGAGCTGGCCAAAGTGGATTGGAAGCGGACACCAACCTGGGTGACGGTAGAGCAACAATGTCTGGAGATTTCGAGAGCAACTCGGAAGGTACCGCGTCAGTTCATCCCAATGAAGTAGTATTTTAAATGGAGGGTGACTTATTCGCGACTAATGCCTCTGACAAGGTTCCACACGGAAGGTTAGTTAGGAAGGTTCAATCGTTAGGTATTAATATTGAAGTAGTAAAATGGATTCAACAGTGGCTGGATGGGAGATGCCAGAGAGTGATGGTGGATAACTGTTTGTCAGGTTGGTGGCCGGTGACTAGTGGTGTGCCTCATGGATCTGTACTGTGTCCAATGTTGTTTGTCAGATACATTAATGATCTGGATGGTGGGGTGGTAAATTGGATAAGTACGCAGATGATACTAAGATAGTTGGTGGTGTGGATAATGAAGTAGGTTTTCAAAGCTTGCAGAGATTTAGGCCAGTTAGAAGAGTGGGCTGAAAGATGGCAGATGGAGTTTAATGCTGATAAGTGTGAGGTGCTACATTTTGGTAGGGATAATCAAAATAGGACATACATGGTAAATAACAGGGCATTGAAGAATGTAGTAGAACAGAGTGATCTAGGAATAACGGTGCATTGTTCCCTGAAGGTGGAATCTCATGTGGATAGCATGGTGAAGAAAGCTTTTGGTATGCTGGCCTTTATAAATCAGAGCATTGAGTATAGGAGTTGGGATGTAATGTTAAAATTGTACAAGGCATTGGTCAGGCCAAATTTGGAGTACTGTGTACAGTTCTGGTCACCAAATTATAGGAAAGATGTCAACAAAATAGAGAGTACAGAGAAGATTTACTGGAATGTTACCTGGGTTTCAGCACCTAAGTTACAGAGAAAGGTTGAACAAGTTAGGTCTTTATTCTTTGGAGCGTAGAAGGTTGAGGGGGGGGGACTTGATAGAGGTATTTAAAATTATGAGGGGGATAGATAGAGTTGATGTGGATAGGCTTTTTCCATTGGGTAGGGGAGATTCAAACAAGAGGACATGAGTTGAGAGTTAAGGGGCAAAAGTTTAGGGGTAACATGAGGGGGAACTTCTTTACTCAGAGAGTGGTAGCTGTGTGGAACGAGCTTCCAGTAGAGGTGGTAGAGGCAGGTTTGGTATTGTCATTTTGTATAGGTATATGGACAGGGAAGGAATGGAGGGTTATGGGCTGAGTGCAGGTCAGTGGGACTAGGTGAGAGTAAGCTTTCGGCATGGACTAGAAGGGCCGAGATGGCCTGTTTCTGTGCTGTCATTGTTATATGGACAAGGGGAAGACACAAAACCAAAAGAGGCCTTGGAAAGCTAGAGTATTCGGAGACTTTTAACAAAGAATAGGAGGCATCTGAAAAGCGTTTCCATTCTGAAAAGGTGACACACTGCAGATCGACTCCAGCTGGCTTCAGGAGTGTCTCATCCGCTGCAGATTTTCTCCTGTTAAATTCTGAAGAAGGGAACTGAAGAGATTATGGAGACATTAGTAGTGATAAAACATAGAATATATTGCGTAGAGTTCTGATTGCCCCACTATAGGCAGGACTTTGAGGCTTTGGAGAGGTTTAGAAGATGTTTACCAGGATGCTGCCTGGATTAGAGGGGAAGTACCATCACCAGAGGCTGGATGAACGTGGGTTGTTTTCTCTGGAGTGCCTGAGGCTGAGGGGAGATCTGATAGAGGCTTACAAGGCTATGAGAGGCATCGATAAAGTGGACCCAGAGCATCTGTTTCCCAGGGTTGAAAATGTATAATACCAGAGGGCTTGCATTGAATGTGAGCAGGGGTAGGTTAAAAGGGGAAAAGAGGGCAAGTTCTTTTTTTTTTAAACTCAGAGTCACGAATGCCTGGAATATTTTCTAAATGGGGAGAACGTAGAACGTTCAGAAATTGGAGATGTAAAAGGATTTGGGAGCTTTAATGCAGGATTGAAGGATGAGTTGCAGGTTGAGTGATAGGGAGACAATGCAAAGTTAGCATTCATTTTGAGAGGAAAGGAAGCTTTATAAGGCATTGGTCAGACCATACTTGGAGTATTGTAAGTAATTCTGGGCCCCATATCCAAGGAAGCACATGTTGGCATTGGAGAGGATCCAGAGGAAGTTTAAAAGAATAATCCTCCTTTACCCTGAAATTCCTTAACATATCAATACGCTCAGCATTGATTTCTCTATCCTTCACACCCTTTTCTTTGGTAAATTCTGATGTAGGTACTCATTAAGGACCTCACCCACATCCAGACAAGCATTTCCCCTTATTGTTCTGATGTTACTCTCTCCCTGGTTAGCCTCTTTCTTTTGATGTATAGGATGCCTTGGAATTCTCTTTAATCCTACTTGCCAAGGACTTCTCATGGTCCATCTTGGCTTTCCTACTTAGCTTCTGGAGTTCTTTTCTGGCATCTTTATAATCCTCAAGGACTCCGATTCTAGCTTCCTCAGCTTTACATACTTTTTTTTCCCCTTCTTTACTCCCTCGACATCCAAGGTTCCTTTATCTTGCCCTCCTTCAGACCGGAACATGTCTGTCCTGTCCTCTGTCTTTAAACACCCTCCATGTATCAGATGAGGACTTGCCCAGAAATAACTCTTTCCATTTAACTCCAAATCCATCGCAATGCTCTTGTGGTGAGTTCTAATGGTGAGAATGCTTTGGCAATGAGAGCTGTCAGGAGAGAATGAACAGGCTGGTTCAAGCTGACAGTAACTCAGATAACCATGCATTACAACAGTGGTGTGCAGAAAGGCAACCCTGAGCGTACAACAGGTTGAATTTTGAAGCGGATGGGTTGCAGCAACAGAAGACGAGAGACATACCCTCAGTGGCCACTTTCTCAGGGACTTCCTCTACCTAATAAAGTGTAAATGACCCATTTTATTCCCTGCAAACTAAATCCTCCCCCTCACACTCTCCCTCTCCTACATTCTACATCTTTCATACCCTGCCTTGCTCTCCCACTACCCTCTGTTCTCACACCTCGTTATGACTCGAGGTTCCTCCTCCCCACCCCTGACTAGCACCATGTGATTCAGTGAGACCCAATCACAGCGCAGAAGGACCCAGGGTGGGCGAGAGCTGGCAGAGGAAGACAGTGGGACTGGATGGTTGGGGCAAGACCTCTGGTAGCAAGGAGGAAGACTTTCCCAACAACTACCTCAGAATCTACCCTTCACTCACACACTGGTGGTAGCTTACCTACAATGTGTGTCGTTGGGATGTGGGAAGAAACCACAGCGAAAACCCAAGAGGTCACAAGGAAAATGTTCAAACTTCACACGCAGACAGGGCCAGAGGTCAGGATTGAACCCGTGTCCGCACAGCTGTGAGGCAGCAGTCTTACTTGCTGAGCCACAGAGCTGTCCTTTGCTCAGGGTGTTCTTCCAAGCCATATCATTCAGCTCAGCAATCCTTGCTGACACTCAGATCAATCGCAACAGTCATGTCCTGGGTCTTCCCTCTCTGTCAGTGTGGGTGAAGCCGGAGCTGGGATTCTAGGTGTGGAATCCCAGGAATTTGGTTCTTCAAAGTCTTAAAAATTCCCTTGGTAAAGGTGGACTGGTTTCCAACAGAGGCCAGGCCATTGAAAAACATAGTACCAGGAATGATGTCTCATGTTAAAACAAGTCACCATATTTGCATATGTTTACAAATAATGCAATAATGTTATGTACATTCTTCTCCATCATCTGCATGTAGTGATTTATCCACCCCAGTATCCATCGGAAAGAAAATATTATTGATCATAACGTTAAGTAGTAAAGGGCTACAAACTCTGCTTTGTGGGGTCCCATTCTCCATATCATAGACTCAAATATATCTGCATACACTGTTCAAATAAAAAACTCGAGAAAAAATATACTCGCTCCTAATTTCCATAACTTATTCTATAGTTCTTCCATTCATAACATAGCAGTATTTATTGATATTAAAAGACAGCTGATATTACAAATTATTTACCTTTGCTTTCCTAATATCTTCTTCCAAACATAAAACTGAATCCAACGTCATTCTACCTTTCTGAAATCCGCTCTGATAAAATATTATATCACCTCTCTTTTCAAAAAAATATAATTCAAATGCTTATTATCGTGTGTTCCCCAAGTTTCCACAACTGAGACATTAGTAATATTGGCCTAGAACTAAAAGGATCTGACGGGGGTTTCACAGGTTTTAGAACAGGTATGACTACTGCCATTTTCCAGGTGGAAAGAAGGTGGCCTACCCACAAAATATGATTCAAAAATTTTAATATTATCTTAAGAAAGTTGTTAGTCACATGTTGAATACAATAACACATCATCCTTTCCTGGAGATGTCTGACCTGCATTAATAATAGCCTTCATTAATTCACACAAATAAAACTCTACTTCATTATTACTATCGTTGCTACAACTGCCTTCCAACACATCAGGGTATTCACCAAGAACCTTATGCCAACATTGTTTAATTTCTTCGCTCAAATTATCTTGATTATGAATTACAGCAGATGACCCAGCCAGTAACTCAACCTTCCCTAGTTCAGTAACAATTATCACACAGAAAATGCTGGTGGAACGCAGCAGGCCAGGCAGCATCTATAAGGAGAAGCACTGTCGACGTTTCGGGCCGAGACCCTTTGCGTCAGGACTAACTGAAAGGAGAGACACCAAGAGATTTGAAAGTAGTGGGGGGGGGGGGGAAAGGGGGAAATGCAAAATAATAGAAGACCCGGGGGGGGGGGGCAGGATGAAGCCAAGAGCTGGAAAGGTGATTGGTGAAAGTGATACAGAGCTGGAGAAGAGAAACGATCGTGGGACGGGAGGCCTCAGGAGAAAGAAAGGGAGAGGGGGAGCACCAGAGGGAGATGGAGAACAGGCAGAGTGATGGGCAGAGAGAGAGAAAAAAACAACTAAATATGTCAGGGATGGGGTAAGAAGGGAGGAGGGGCATTAACGGAAGTTAGAGAAGTCAATGTTCATGCCATCAGGTTGGAGGCTACCCAGTTGGTATATAAGGTGTTGTTCCTCCAACCTGAATGTGGCTTCATCTTGACAGTAGAGGAGGCCATGGATAGACATATCAGAATGGGGATGGGACGTGGAATTAAAATGTGTGGCCACTGGGAGATCCTGCTTTCTCTGGCGGACCGAGTGTAGGTGTTCAGCAAAACAGTCTCCCAGTCTGTGTCGGGTCTCACCAATATATAAAAAGCCACACCGGGAACACCAGACGCAGTATACCACACCAGCCGACTCACAGGTGAAGTGTCGCCTCACCTGGGGCCTGAGGACTGTCTGGGGTCCTGAAGCATCCTCTCCACACCACTCTTTCAAGGCCTCTCACCATTTGATAGGTAGCAATGAGGCGACTCCTCATTCTTCTGAATTCTAGTGAATGCAAGCCCAGAGCCATCAAACACTCTTCATGTGACAAGCGGTTCAATCCTGGAATCGTTTTCATGAACCTGCTTTGATCCTCTCCAGTTTCGGCACGTCCCTTCTAAGATAAGAGGTCCAGTACTGCTCACAATGCTCCAGGAGAGCCCTCACCAATGCCTTATTACATCTCAACATTGCATTATATCCATGCTTTTAGATTCTAGTCCTGAGGTGTACCCCATCTGGTTCAGGTGATTAATTTGCTCTCAGACCTTTCAGTTTCCCAAGAAACTTCTCCGTAGTAATGGCAACTTTACGCACTTCTGACCCCTTACATCTAGAAATTCCACCACACTGCTGGTGTCATCTACAATGAAGACTGATGCAAAATGTTTAGTCTGTTTGTCCAGCATGTCCTTGTCCCCCATTACTACCTCACCAGCATCATTTTCCAGTGGTCCAATATCCACTCTTGCCTTCCTTTTACATGTTATAGATCTGAGGAAACTTCTGTTATCCTCTTTCATCTTATTGGCTAACTTACTTTCATATTCCATCTTTACCTTCTTAATTAATGACTTTAAGTTGCCTTCTGTTGGTCTTTGAAAACATCCCAACCCGAACTTCCCACAGGTTTTTCACTATTATAGCCCCTTTTTAGATTTTATATTGATTTTTACTTCTCTTGTTAGCTACGGTTATGTCATCTTGCCTTCAGAATACTTCTTTCTCTTTGGGATGTAGGAATCCTGTGCCTTCCAAGTTGCTTCCAGAAACTCCAGCCATTGCTGCTCTGCTGTCATCCCTGCCAGTGTTCTTTTCCAATCAGTTCTGGCCAACTCCTCTCTCGTGCTTCTGTAATTCTCTTTACTCCACTGTAATACTGATACATCTGACTTCAGCTTCTCCTTCTCAGATTTGAGGGTGATTTCGATCATCTTTCCTTAGCCACGACTCAGTGATGCCTTCAACATCACACACGCCAACCTGTACCTGTGCTGTAGGCTTATTTACCTTATTCTGTATACTGCGCACAATCACATATAACACCTTCAGTCCTGTATTCATTCTTTTCAATTTTGTCTGCTTTTACATTGCAACTCATCCTGTTGACTACAATTTTGCCCTATCATCAGTCTCCCCTTCCGAGGAGTCTCACTACACATGGCCTCTTTTGTAAACTCATCCTCAGCACTATCACTCCAGTTCCCATCCCCCTGCCAAATTATTTTAAACCCGGCTGAACAAATCTAGCAAAAATACCCAAAGGATATCAATCCAAACCCAAGCTTGTTAATATAGGACACCTGTGATCCCAATTTCCCATGGTTCCTCTTGACACAGAAAAGGCCATTCAGCCCATCAAACCTACACCAGCTGTTTTTAAAATTGTATCGCTATGTTTATTCAAATAGATACAATATCACAGCAATACTCTATTCACATTTAAATATTTCATAAATAACACTATTTACAGTTACAATCATCACTGTCCACAGCACACTCTAGCCCTTGAGGGTCCTACCTTGAAAGATGTGCTGGTTTTAAATTGTTGACAGTTTAGTGGACCAACATAACAGCAGGAATACGAGACACACCAAAACACACTTGGGTCATATGTACTATCTGGCTCAGAGAGTTTACAAATGGCAGGCTAAGGTTCCAGTTGAGAGTGCAGAAGCCAGGCATTAGGGGGAGGAATTGATCATCATTTTAAACTAATGACTCTCCCTTAGAATTGGGGAAGATTTGAAAACAAAAGCTGTGGCAATGTGGAAAGGAGGGGGTGGAGACGGAGGGTGCTGAAGGTGGACAAATCCCATCTGGTTCTGCACAGAACCAGATACACAGGTTTGGACAGGTGGCATGATTTTTAAGTAAGCGCCACACATCTGGCATGTTATGTACAGTAACGGAGGCGTGCGGGAGCTGATGGGACCACCACAGATCCATGGAGACCCAATCCAGAATCAAGCAGCCTTGACTTGAAGCGATGAGCTGAGAAGTTCTCTCAGTCCTCTCCCCAGTCAACCTCTCGTCCTCACTGACTGCCAGAGAGATCACTGCGGAAGAGAGATCAGTCACATGAGAGTTAAGCAAACTGTTGGGCCCAGGGTCAACTGGACTTCCTGTGCACCACCCCATTCCCCACCCCTCCCTCTCCCCTTCCACCATCCCTCTCCTTCCATCACTAGCACCCCATCAGTGGCAACCCCTACCCCTACACCCCTAATCCCAGTGAAGCCCATCAGACCCGGGAAAAGGGAATCAAAAACCAGAGGGCAGAGTTTAAAGGTGAGAGAGAAAACAAGAGGACATGAGTTGAGAGTTAGGGGGCAAAAGTTTAAGGGTAACACGAGGGGGAATTTCTTTACTCAGCGAGTGGTAGCTGTGTGGAATGAGATTCCAGCAGAAATGGTAGAGGCAGGTTCGGTATTGTCATTTAAAGTAAAACTGGATAGGTACATGGACAGGAAAGGAATGGAGGGTTATGGGCTGAGTGCGGGCCAGTGGGACTAGGTGAGAGTAAGCATCGGCACGGACTAGAAGGGCCAAGATGGCCTGTTTCTGTGCTGTAATTGTTATATGGTTAATTAAAAGGGAGCAGAGGGGCAACGTCAAGACACAGAGCTGCCAGAGGAAATGGTTGAGGCAGGTACTATAACATTTGGAAGACATTTGGCCAGGTACATGGATAGGAAAAGTTTACTGGGATGTTGGTCAAGACTGTGAATGCTAAGGACAGGCTTCCTTGCTGTCAGGGTCTACACCAGTTGTAGACATGACTGGGTTCAATAGATCATTGGATTTTAGAGGAATTAAAGAAATTGAAGATATTTTATATAGTTCAATATTTCCTTACACTATTGAAGGAGACTATTTGGCCCATTTAGTGCATACCAGCTGATGAAGTAATCTCATTGCCTCACTAGCCCCACATTCCAATTTTCTACCCCTTACCCACACAACGGAGGCAAAGAAGGGGCACCTGGAATGAGCCAGTTGGGCGCCGAGTGTCAATCAACACCATTCCTACCTCAAGTATTGCCGAGGGAACTGGCCGAGGATCCTGCATCTTCTGTGGCTGTGAATGGAGGGGCAAGAGTTAGAATCTGTTCACCGTCAGGGATGGAGGGACAGAGAGGGGGTAGGAGAGAGGGATTCAGGTAGGGAGACACTGTCTGTGGACTGGGAAAGAATCAGTGAGAGGCATTTGGAAATAGAGAGAGCACCACAGTAGATGCTCAATGATAAGAGACCATTACGCACACTAATCCCTTTCTGTATGTCCCCAGCCCTAGCGGCTGGGTGTCCGCTCTGCTCCCCGTGCCCTGCGGGGGGGGGGGGGGGGAGGGAGTGGGCGCTCAGCTCCACATCTCCTAGGGTCGGTATTCCCCAACTCTGACAACTTACTTGCATGCCTATTTCCCCAGACCACACTTGATTCTTTGGCTGATCAGAAACATTCTCTGACCCCAAGTTCCTGACCACCCCTGCAGTGGGAACAGTCCCTCCCCATGTGCCCCACACACTTCATCTTTAATCCATGTCTCACCCTTCTCTGTTCCCTAAACAGCAACCTGGCTTCTCTATTCAACCCTCAGCAGCAACATTCCCCATTCTGGGACCACTGAGATGAACTGCTCTGATCTTCCCTGAGTTGGGAATCCCACCCCCTATGGTAACATCTCACGGCTCCACCGAGAGAGGGAGAGACGGACACACAGACCCACGAGGAGCTTATCGTCGCATAATCAAGGGTTAGGAGAGGAGCATCGATATTGAGCTTACTCTGTGTGGCAACGTAGGTCCTCTTCACTCCCTCTGCAAAAACAAGGAGACGGTGAGTGGGGCTGATGGATTGGGTTAGACAAAACTGACCCCACAGAAAACCCCCCTTTAAAATCCTCACACTCCCATCCCCAACTCTCCGACCCTCCTCCGAGAACCCTCACTCTCCCCTCAACACATCCTCCCCATCTCTCCAACCCTCCTCTGAGAACCCTCACTCCCCCGTCAACACATCCTCCCCATCTCTCCAACCCTCCTCCGAGAACCCTCACTCCCCGTCAACACATCCTCCCCATCTCTCCAACCCTCCACTGAGAACCCTCACTCCCCCCCAACACATCCTCCCCATCTCTCCAACCCTCCACTGAGAACCCTCACTCCCCCCCAACACATCCTCCCCATCTCTCCAACCCTCCTCTGAGAACCCTCACTCCCCCGTCAACACATCCTCCCCATCTCTCCAACCCTCCTCTGAGAACCCTCACTCTCCCAACACATCCTCCCCATCTCCACAACCCTGCTCTGAGAACTCTCACTCTCCCCCCAACACATCCTCCACATCTCTCCAATCCTCCACTGAGAACCCTCACTCCCCCGTCAACATATCCTCCCCATCTCTCCAACCCTCCTCTGAGAACCCTCACTCCCCCAACACATCCTCCCCATCTCTCCAACCCTCCTCCGAGAACCCTCACTCCCCCGTCAACACATCCTCCCCATCTCTCCAACCCTCCACTGAGAACCCTCACTCCCCCCCAACACATCCTCCCCATCTCTCCAACCCTCCAATGAGAACCCTCACTCTCCCAACACATCCTCCCCATCTCCACAACCCTGCTCTGAGAACTCTCACTCTCCCCCCAACACATCCTCCACATCTCTCCAATCTTCCTGAGAACCCTCACTCTCCCTCAACACATCGTCCCCATCTCTCCCAACCCATTCTCCCCAACTCTCCCAAACCTCCTCAGAGAACCCACACTCTCCCCCAACACATCCTCCCCTTCTCTGCAACCCTCCTCGGAGAACCCTCACTCTCCCCCCACATCCTCCCCATCTCCCCAACCCTCCTCTGAGAACCGTCACTCTCCCCCAACACATCCTCCCCTTCTCTGCAACCCTCCTCGGAGAACCCTCACTCCCCCCACAACACACCCTCCCCATCTCCCCAACCCTCCTCTGAGAACCGTCACTCTCCCCCAACACATCCTCCCCATCTCTCCCAACCCTCCTCTGAGAACCGTCACTCTCCCCCAACACATCCTCCCCTTCTCTGCAACCCTCCTCTGAGAACCCTCACTCTCCAACACATCCTCCCCTTCTCTGCAACCCTCCTCCGAGAACCCTCACTCTCCCAACACATCCTCCCCATCTCTCCCAACCCTCCTCTGAGAACCCTCACTCCCCCCACAACACACCCTCCCCATCTCTGCAACCCTCCTCTGAGAACCCTCACTCCCCCCTCAACACATCCTCCCCCATCTCTCCAACCCTCCTCCGAGAACCCTCACTCTCCCCTCAACACACCCTCCCCATCTCTCCAACCCTCCTCTGAGAACCCTCACTCTCCCCTCAACACATCCTCCCCATCTCTGCAACCCTCCTCTGAGAACCCTCACTCTCCCACAACACATTCTCCCCATCTCCCCAACCCTCCTCTGAGAACCCTCACTCTCCCCCCACATCCTCCCCATCTCTCCAACCCTCCTCTGAGAACCCTCACTCCCCCCACAACACATCCTCCCCATCTCTCCAACCCTCCTCTGAGAATCCTCACTCCCCCCACAACACATCCTCCCCATCTCTCCAACCCTCCTCTGAGAACCCTCACTCCCCCCACAACACATCCTCCCCATCTCTCCAACCCTCCGCTGAGAACCCTCACTCTCCCCCAACACATCCTCCCCATCTCACCAACCCTCCTCTGAGAACTCACTCCCCCAACAACACATCCTCCACATCTCTCCAATCCTCCTGAGAACCCTCACTTTCCCTCAACACATCATCCCCATCTCTCCCAACCCATTTTCCCAACTCTCCCAAACCTCCTCGGAGAACCCACACTCTCCCCTAACACATCTTACCCATCTCTCCAACCCTCCTCTGAGAACCCTCACTCTCCCCTCAACACATCCTCCCCATCTCTCCAACCCTCCTCGGAGTACCCTCACTTTCCCTCAACATATCCTCCCCATCTCTCCCAACCCATTTTCCCAACTCTCCCAAACCTCCTCGGAGAACCCACACTCTCCCACAACACATCCTCCCCTTCTCTGCAACCCTCCTCTGAGAACCCTCACTCTCCCAACACATCCTCCCCATCTCTCCAACCCTCCTCTGAGAACCCTCACTTCCCCCACAACACACCCTCCCCATCTCTCCAACCCTTCTCGGAGAACCCTCACTCCCCCCACAACATATCCTCCCCATCTCTCCAACCCTCCTCTGAGAACCCTCACTCCCCCAACACATCCTCCCCATCTCCCCAACCCTCCTCTGAGAACCCTCACTCTCCCCTCAACACATCCTCCCCATCTCCCCAACCCTACTCTGAGAACCCTCTCTCTCCCCCAACACACCCTCCCCATCTCTCCAACCCTTCACTGAGAACCCCCACTCTCCCCTCAACACATCCTCCCCATCTCTGCAACCCTCCACTGAGAACCCTCACTCCCCCCACAACACACCCTCCCCATCTCTCCCACCCTCCTCGGAGAACCCTCACTCTCCCCCAACACATCCTCCCCATCTCTCCAACCCTCCTCTGAGAACCCTCACTCCCCCCACAACACATCCTCCCCATCTCTGAAACCCTTCACTGAGAACCCTCACTCTCCCCTCAACACATCCTCCCCATCTCTCCAACCCTCCTCTGAGAACCCTCACTCTCCCCTCAACACATCCTCCCCATCTCTCTCAACCCTCCTCTGGGAACCCTCACTTTCCCCTCCCTCCCCATCTCTCCAACCCTCCTCTGAGAACCCTCACTCTCCCAACACATCCTCCCCATCTCTCCAACCCTCCTCTGAAAACCCTCACTCTCCCCTCAACACATCCTCCCCATCTCTCCAACCCTCCTCTGAGAACCCTCACTCCCCCCACAACACACCCTCCCCATCTCTCCAACCCTCCTCCGAGAACCCTCACTCTCCCCTCAACACATCCTCCCCATCTCTCCAACCCTTCACTGAGAACCCTCACTCTCCCCCAACAAATCCTCCCCATCTCTCCAACCCTCCTCTGAGAACCCTCACTCTCCCCTCAACACATCCTCCCCATCTCTCCAACCCTCCTCTGAGAACCCTCACTCTCCCCCAACACATCCTCCCCATCTCTCCAACCCTCCTCTGAGAACCCTCACTCCCCCCACAACACATCCTCCCCATCTCTGAAACCCTTCACTGAGAACCCTCACTCTCCCCTCAACACATCCTCCCCATCTCTCCAACCCTCCTCTGAGAACCCTCACTCTCCCCTCAACACATCCTCCCCATCTCTCTCAACCCTCCTCTGGGAACCCTCACTTTCCCCTCCCTCCCCATCTCTCCAACCCTCCTCTGAGAACCCTCACTCTCCCAACACATCCTCCCCATCTCTCCAACCCTCCTCTGAGAACCCTCACTCCCCCAACACATCCTCCCCATCTCTCCAACCCTCCTCCGAGAACCCTCACTCCCCCGTCAACACATCCTCCCCATCTCTCCAACCCTCCACTGAGAACCCTCACTCCCCCCCAACACATCCTCCCCATCTCTCCAACCCTCCAATGAGAACCCTCACTCTCCCAACACATCCTCCCCATCTCCACAACCCTGCTCTGAGAACTCTCACTCTCCCCCCAACACATCCTCCACATCTCTCCAATCTTCCTGAGAACCCTCACTCTCCCTCAACACATCGTCCCCATCTCTCCCAACCCATTCTCCCCAACTCTCCCAAACCTCCTCAGAGAACCCACACTCTCCCCCAACACATCCTCCCCTTCTCTGCAACCCTCCTCGGAGAACCCTCACTCTCCCCCCACATCCTCCCCATCTCCCCAACCCTCCTCTGAGAACCGTCACTCTCCCCCAACACATCCTCCCCTTCTCTGCAACCCTCCTCGGAGAACCCTCACTCCCCCCACAACACACCCTCCCCATCTCCCCAACCCTCCTCTGAGAACCGTCACTCTCCCCCAACACATCCTCCCCATCTCTCCCAACCCTCCTCTGAGAACCGTCACTCTCCCCCAACACATCCTCCCCTTCTCTGCAACCCTCCTCTGAGAACCCTCACTCTCCAACACATCCTCCCCTTCTCTGCAACCCTCCTCCGAGAACCCTCACTCTCCCAACACATCCTCCCCATCTCTCCCAACCCTCCTCTGAGAACCCTCACTCCCCCCACAACACACCCTCCCCATCTCTGCAACCCTCCTCTGAGAACCCTCACTCCCCCCTCAACACATCCTCCCCCATCTCTCCAACCCTCCTCCGAGAACCCTCACTCTCCCCTCAACACACCCTCCCCATCTCTCCAACCCTCCTCTGAGAACCCTCACTCTCCCCTCAACACATCCTCCCCATCTCTGCAACCCTCCTCTGAGAACCCTCACTCTCCCACAACACATTCTCCCCATCTCCCCAACCCTCCTCTGAGAACCCTCACTCTCCCCCCACATCCTCCCCATCTCTCCAACCCTCCTCTGAGAACCCTCACTCCCCCCACAACACATCCTCCCCATCTCTCCAACCCTCCTCTGAGAATCCTCACTCCCCCCACAACACATCCTCCCCATCTCTCCAACCCTCCTCTGAGAACCCTCACTCCCCCCACAACACATCCTCCCCATCTCTCCAACCCTCCGCTGAGAACCCTCACTCTCCCCCAACACATCCTCCCCATCTCACCAACCCTCCTCTGAGAACTCACTCCCCCAACAACACATCCTCCACATCTCTCCAATCCTCCTGAGAACCCTCACTTTCCCTCAACACATCATCCCCATCTCTCCCAACCCATTTTCCCAACTCTCCCAAACCTCCTCGGAGAACCCACACTCTCCCCTAACACATCTTACCCATCTCTCCAACCCTCCTCTGAGAACCCTCACTCTCCCCTCAACACATCCTCCCCATCTCTCCAACCCTCCTCGGAGTACCCTCACTTTCCCTCAACATATCCTCCCCATCTCTCCCAACCCATTTTCCCAACTCTCCCAAACCTCCTCGGAGAACCCACACTCTCCCACAACACATCCTCCCCTTCTCTGCAACCCTCCTCTGAGAACCCTCACTCTCCCAACACATCCTCCCCATCTCTCCAACCCTCCTCTGAGAACCCTCACTTCCCCCACAACACACCCTCCCCATCTCTCCAACCCTTCTCGGAGAACCCTCACTCCCCCCACAACATATCCTCCCCATCTCTCCAACCCTCCTCTGAGAACCCTCACTCCCCCAACACATCCTCCCCATCTCCCCAACCCTCCTCTGAGAACCCTCACTCTCCCCTCAACACATCCTCCCCATCTCCCCAACCCTACTCTGAGAACCCTCTCTCTCCCCCAACACACCCTCCCCATCTCTCCAACCCTTCACTGAGAACCCCCACTCTCCCCTCAACACATCCTCCCCATCTCTGCAACCCTCCACTGAGAACCCTCACTCCCCCCACAACACACCCTCCCCATCTCTCCCACCCTCCTCGGAGAACCCTCACTCTCCCCCAACACATCCTCCCCATCTCTCCAACCCTCCTCTGAGAACCCTCACTCCCCCCACAACACATCCTCCCCATCTCTGAAACCCTTCACTGAGAACCCTCACTCTCCCCTCAACACATCCTCCCCATCTCTCCAACCCTCCTCTGAGAACCCTCACTCTCCCCTCAACACATCCTCCCCATCTCTCTCAACCCTCCTCTGGGAACCCTCACTTTCCCCTCCCTCCCCATCTCTCCAACCCTCCTCTGAGAACCCTCACTCTCCCAACACATCCTCCCCATCTCTCCAACCCTCCTCTGAAAACCCTCACTCTCCCCTCAACACATCCTCCCCATCTCTCCAACCCTCCTCTGAGAACCCTCACTCCCCCCACAACACACCCTCCCCATCTCTCCAACCCTCCTCCGAGAACCCTCACTCTCCCCTCAACACATCCTCCCCATCTCTCCAACCCTTCACTGAGAACCCTCACTCTCCCCCAACAAATCCTCCCCATCTCTCCAACCCTCCTCTGAGAACCCTCACTCTCCCCTCAACACATCCTCCCCATCTCTCCAACCCTCCTCTGAGAACCCTCACTCTCCCCCAACACATCCTCCCCATCTCTCCAACCCTCCTCTGAGAACCCTCACTCCCCCCACAACACATCCTCCCCATCTCTGAAACCCTTCACTGAGAACCCTCACTCTCCCCTCAACACATCCTCCCCATCTCTCCAACCCTCCTCTGAGAACCCTCACTCTCCCCTCAACACATCCTCCCCATCTCTCTCAACCCTCCTCTGGGAACCCTCACTTTCCCCTCCCTCCCCATCTCTCCAACCCTCCTCTGAGAACCCTCACTCTCCCAACACATCCTCCCCATCTCTCCAACCCTCCTCTGAAAACCCTCACTCTCCCCTCAACACATCCTCCCCATCTCTCCAACCCTCCTCCGAGAACCCTCACTCTCCCCTCAACTCATCCTCCCCATCTCTCCAACCCTCCACTGAGAACCCTCACTCTCCCCTCAACACATCCTCCTCATCGCTCCAACCCTCCTCTGAGAACCCTCACACTCCCAACACATCCTCCTCATCTCCCCCACCCCCATGCTCAGTTCTCTCAAGCCCTACCTCGCCACCTGTACACAGCACCAATGATGATGGTGAGAACCAGGATGGTGACCAGGAGCCCCACCATTAATGGGATCCAGGGTTGAGCTTCACGGTCTGGGGAGAGGACTGGAGATGGAACAGGAGGTTCACAGTTACACAGAGGCCACAATCACCAGGGGAACACCACACTGGCTACACCTCCCCATTAAGTAATGTGCCCAGAAGCACTGGCTACTACTCTAATAACACAGGACACTTGACTGTAATGACCAAGATCTGGCCACATGTCAGAATACAGAATGCACCAACCCGCTCTGGAATAACCCACCGATCTTTAGCAGCTCTGCTCTGCCCTGTCACAGGGCAGCCTGGTCTCCACCTCCCTTTGGAAAGTGTCGGTGCACCGCTGTGGGCACCTTCAGACCCCTCCCCACCTGTGAGTGCACTCAGACCCTCCCTCAAGCTGACTGATCAACTCACCGTAAATCAGGGTGAGGGCATCCTCCAGTCCGCCGTGCTCCACCCGGCAGGAGAACGGGCCCGGGTCTGCAGGATCGACCTGCACCCACTTCCGGATCTGGTGGGTGCCGTCGTGATTGAGCAGCAGCCCGCTGGAGTAGGCCTCGTGTAAGATGGTCCCGTTCCGCCACAGAGTCACCTCGATGGATGGGGGGTGGAAGCCGGTGGCCAAGCAGGAGAGGTGCTGGCTGTGGTCCAAAGGCGTGAACGTCACCTGGGGAGCCACTGGGGAAAGGAAGATGAGTGAGAGCAGGATCTGGGGTCAGGGAGAGCTCCGCACCCGGACAGAGGGAGAGGGAGAGCCCGCACCCGGACGGGGGGACAGGGAGAGGGAGAGCCCGCACCCGGACGGGGGGACAGGGAGAGGGAGAGCCCGCACCCGGACGGGGGGACAGGGAGAGGGAGAGCCCGCACCCGGACGGGGGGACAGGGAGAGGGACGGGGAGAGCCCGCACCCGGACGGGGGGACAGGGAGAGGGACGGGGAGAGCCCGCACCCGGACGGGGGGACAGGGAGAGGGACGGGGAGAGCCCGCACCCGGACGGGGGGACAGGGAGAGGGACGGGGAGAGCCCGCACCCGGACGGGGGGACAGGGAGAGGGACGGGGAGAGCCCGCACCCGGACGGGGGGACAGGGAGAGGGAGAGCCCGCACCCGGACGGGGGGACAGGGAGAGGGAGAGCCCGCACCCGGACGGGGGGGACAGGGAGAGGGAGAGCCCGCACCCGGACGGGGGGGACAGGGAGAGGGAGAGCCCGCACCCGGACGGGGGGACAGGGAGAGGGACGGGGAGAGCCCGCACCCGGACGGGGGGACAGGGAGAGGGACGGGGAGAGCCCGCACCCGGACGGGGGGACTGGTACAGGGACGGGGAGAGCTCCGCACCCGGACGGGGGGACTGGTACAGGGACGGGGAGAGCTCCGCACCCGGACGGGGGGACTGGTACAGGGACGGGGAGAGCTCCGCACCCGGACGGGGGGACTGGTACAGGGACGGGGAGAGCTCCGCACCCGGACGGGGGGACTGGTACAGGGACGGGGAGAGCTCCGCACCCGGACGGGGGGACTGGTACAGGGACGGGGAGAGCTCCGCACCCGGACGGGGGGACTGGTACAGGGACGGGGAGAGCTCCGCACCCGGACGGGGGGACTGGTACAGGGACGGGGAGAGCTCCGCACCCGGACGGGGGGACTGGTACAGGGACGGGGAGAGCTCCGCACCCGGACGGGGGGACTGGTACAGGGACGGGGAGAGCTCCGCACCCGGACGGGGGGACTGGTACAGGGACGGGGAGAGCTCCGCACCCGGACGGGGGGACTGGTACAGGGACGGGGAGAGCTCCGCACCCGGACGGGGGGACTGGTACAGGGACGGGGAGAGCTCCGCACCCGGACGGGGGGACTGGTACAGGGACGGGGAGAGCTCCGCACCCGGACGGGGGGACTGGTACAGGGACGGGGAGAGCTCCGCACCCGGACGGGGGGACTGGTACAGGGACGGGGAGAGCTCCGCACCCGGACGGGGGGACTGGTACAGGGACGGGGAGAGCTCCGCACCCGGACGGGGGGACTGGTACAGGGACGGGGAGAGCTCCGCACCCGGACGGGGGGACTGGTACAGGGACGGGGAGAGCTCCGCACCCGGACGGGGGGACTGGTACAGGGACGGGGAGAGCTCCGCACCCGGACGGGGGGACTGGTACAGGGACGGGGAGAGCTCCGCACCCGGACGGGGGGACTGGTACAGGGACGGGGAGAGCTCCGCACCCGGACGGGGGGACTGGTACAGGGACGGGGAGAGCTCCGCACCCGGACGGGGGGACTGGTACAGGGACGGGGAGAGCTCCGCACCCGGACGGGGGGACTGGTACAGGGACGGGGAGAGCTCCGCACCCGGACGGGGGGACTGGTACAGGGACGGGGAGAGCTCCGCACCCGGACGGGGGGACTGGTACAGGGACGGGGAGAGCTCCGCACCCGGACGGGGGGACTGGTACAGGGACGGGGAGAGCTCCGCACCCGGACGGGGGGACTGGTACAGGGACGGGGAGAGCTCCGCACCCGGACGGGGGGACTGGTACAGGGACGGGGAGAGCTCCGCACCCGGACGGGGGGACTGGTACAGGGACGGGGAGAGCTCCGCACCCGGACGGGGGGACTGGTACAGGGACGGGGAGAGCTCCGCACCCGGACGGGGGGACTGGTACAGGGACGGGGAGAGCTCCGCACCCGGACGGGGGGACTGGTACAGGGACGGGGAGAGCTCCGCACCCGGACGGGGGGACTGGTACAGGGACGGGGAGAGCTCCGCACCCGGACGGGGGGACTGGTACAGGGACGGGGAGAGCTCCGCACCCGGACGGGGGGACTGGTACAGGGACGGGGAGAGCTCCGCACCCGGACGGGGGGACTGGTACAGGGACGGGGAGAGCTCCGCACCCGGACGGGGGGACTGGTACAGGGACGGGGAGAGCTCCGCACCCGGACGGGGGGACTGGTACAGGGACGGGGAGAGCTCCGCACCCGGACGGGGGGACTGGTACAGGGACGGGGAGAGCTCCGCACCCGGACGGGGGGACTGGTACAGGGACGGGGAGAGCTCCGCACCCGGACGGGGGGACTGGTACAGGGACGGGGAGAGCTCCGCACCCGGACGGGGGGACTGGTACAGGGACGGGGAGAGCTCCGCACCCGGACGGGGGGACTGGTACAGGGACGGGGAGAGCTCCGCACCCGGACGGGGGGACTGGTACAGGGACGGGGAGAGCTCCGCACCCGGACGGGGGGACTGGTACAGGGACGGGGAGAGCTCCGCACCCGGACGGGGGGACTGGTACAGGGACGGGGAGAGCTCCGCACCCGGACGGGGGGACTGGTACAGGGACGGGGAGAGCTCCGCACCCGGACGGGGGGACTGGTACAGGGACGGGGAGAGCTCCGCACCCGGACGGGGGGACTGGTACAGGGACGGGGAGAGCTCCGCACCCGGACGGGGGGACTGGTACAGGGACGGGGAGAGCTCCGCACCCGGACGGGGGGGACTGGTACAGGGACGGGGAGAGCTCCGCACCCGGACGGGGGGACTGGTACAGGGACGGGGAGAGCTCCGCACCCGGACGGGGGGGACTGGTACAGGGACGGGGAGAGCTCCGCACCCGGACGGGGGGACTGGTACAGGGACGGGGAGAGCTCCGCACCCGGACGGGGGGACTGGTACAGGGACGGGGAGAGCTCCGCACCCGGACGGGGGGACTGGTACAGGGACGGGGAGAGCTCCGCACCCGGACGGGGGGACTGGTACAGGGACGGGGAGAGCTCCGCACCCGGACGGGGGGACTGGTACAGGGACGGGGAGAGCTCCGCACCCGGACGGGGGGACTGGTACAGGGACGGGGAGAGCTCCGCACCCGGACGGGGGGACTGGTACAGGGACGGGGAGAGCTCCGCACCCGGACGGGGGGACTGGTACAGGGACGGGGAGAGCTCCGCACCCGGACGGGGGGACTGGTACAGGGACGGGGAGAGCTCCGCACCCGGACGGGGGGACTGGTACAGGGACGGGGAGAGCTCCGCACCCGGACGGGGGGACTGGTACAGGGACGGGGAGAGCTCCGCACCCGGACGGGGGGACTGGTACAGGGACGGGGAGAGCTCCGCACCCGGACGGGGGGACTGGTACAGGGACGGGGAGAGCTCCGCACCCGGACGGGGGGACTGGTACAGGGACGGGGAGAGCTCCGCACCCGGACGGGGGGACTGGTACAGGGACGGGGAGAGCTCCGCACCCGGACGGGGGGACTGGTACAGGGACGGGGAGAGCTCCGCACCCGGACGGGGGGACTGGTACAGGGACGGGGAGAGCTCCGCACCCGGACGGGGGGACTGGTACAGGGACGGGGAGAGCTCCGCACCCGGACGGGGGGACTGGTACAGGGACGGGGAGAGCTCCGCACCCGGACGGGGGGACTGGTACAGGGACGGGGAGAGCTCCGCACCCGGACGGGGGGACTGGTACAGGGACGGGGAGAGCTCCGCACCCGGACGGGGGGACTGGTACAGGGACGGGGAGAGCTCCGCACCCGGACGGGGGGACTGGTACAGGGACGGGGAGAGCTCCGCACCCGGACGGGGGGACTGGTACAGGGACGGGGAGAGCTCCGCACCCGGACGGGGGGACTGGTACAGGGACGGGGAGAGCTCCGCACCCGGACGGGGGGACTGGTACAGGGACGGGGAGAGCTCCGCACCCGGACGGGGGGACTGGTACAGGGACGGGGAGAGCTCCGCACCCGGACGGGGGGACTGGTACAGGGACGGGGAGAGCTCCGCACCCGGACGGGGGGGACTGGTACAGGGACGGGGAGAGCTCCGCACCCGGACGGGGGGACTGGTACAGGGACGGGGAGAGCTCCGCACCCGGACGGGGGGACTGGTACAGGGACGGGGAGAGCTCCGCACCCGGACGGGGGGACTGGTACAGGGACGGGGAGAGCTCCGCACCCGGACGGGGGGACTGGTACAGGGACGGGGAGAGCTCCGCACCCGGACGGGGGGACTGGTACAGGGACGGGGAGAGCTCCGCACCCGGACGGGGGGACTGGTACAGGGACGGGGAGAGCTCCGCACCCAGACGGGGACAGGGACGGGGAGAGATCCGCACCCAGACGGGGACAGGGACGGGGAGAGATCCGCACCCAGACGGGGACAGGGACGGGGAGAGATCCGCACCCAGACAGGGGGACTGGGATTGGGACGGGGAGAGATCCGCACCCAGACAGGGGGACTGGGACGGGGAGAGATCCGCACCCAGACGGGGACAGGGACAGGGACGGGGAGAGATCCGCACCCAGACGGGGACAGGGACGGGGAGAGATCCGCACCCAGACGGGGACAGGGACGGGGAGAGATCCGCACCCAGACGGGGACAGGGACGGGGAGAGATCCGCACCCAGAGAGGGGGGGCATGGGCAGGGAGAGCTCCGCACCCAGAGATCTTAAGAGATCAAGATAGAGGTGATGTTAACTTACTATAGACTGACTGGGACTCCAGTCCTTTCACAGTGGGATGTGATAGAGTTTGTCAAATGTATTCAGGAAAGTTTACTTGCTCAGTATGCAGAAGTCCCAATGAGTGAGTGAGTGATACTTGATCTGCTGTTAGGTAATGGCAAAGGGACCGAGCAGGTGGCAGAAGTTTGCACGTTTAGGGACAGGGAGAACGCGAGGATCAGGGAAAGAGAGAGATGGCAACAGAAGGTGGGATGGTGAGAAAGAGAGATGTAGAGATAGTGAACACCCCACTGAGAGAAACAGATTCTGGAAGAACCTAATGCAGACAGACAGAGAGACACCCAGCACAACAGAGAATCCCCTACAGAGAGGATCCCCCCCCCCCCCACAACACTCTCATACCACTCAGAGAGAGCCCCTCTCACCACTCTCCCATCCATCACTGTTCCGGAACTCGCCTCCCCCCACACGGTGAGGTTTCATTTCCTGACCCAGAACCCTGGACTCTACCCCTCGGCGCCACTCACCCACTCGTGATTCCCTCTCTCCGTATTCTACATATCTCTGTAGCCACTGCACACACTCCTTCTCCAGGAAGTCCTTCAGTCTCTTAATACGGACCAGATCTGCACTGCACTGGTTTTTGATGTTCTGTGCCCATGGTGATGATGTCACCCAGAACATGTGGCCCTGGTCGAAGCGCATCACATCCATGCTGTCCCAGCTGTAATGGGAGAAGCCACTCGAGGTCCCGTCCTCCTCCAGATCACAGCCAAATATCTGCTGCAGGGTATGGGCTCCTGTCAGCACACAAACAGTCGATGGGTGTTTACCATGATATGGAACTTGTTCTGTGTGTTTTGAGAATCAGTCACATCATCTAAAAAAAACAAGACTATCTGTATGGAGTCACAGAGCAGAGGAAAGGCCATTTGGCCCTCCACCTCCATGCTGATCTAATAAATACTGACCTGTTTTATCAGCATTTGATCTGTAAACTTGTGTCTTTGTGATTTTAATGCTTGTCCAGATTGTTTTAAGCATTTATGATGGTCACTGCCTCCACCACCCCCTCAGGCAGTATATTCTGGCTTCCAAGCTGCTCCTGAGTGAAAAAAATCCTTCTCAGATCCACTCTAAACCTCTCAGACATCCCATTAAATCTCAACCTTTTGCCATGAGAAAAGTTTTATTATCTACTCCATCTATGGCATTCCTTAAATACATTTTCATGAATAAAATTTAGATTTCAAACTATAAACGATATGTCTGCAGAACTGAGACTGCAGGGGTTACTAATCTTTTTTTACACCATGGACCAATACCATCAAGCAAGTGAACCCCAGGTTGGGGATCCCTGGTCCAAAGTCTCACCAATTACACTACTACATTTGAAGTTCTGATCCTGTCTTTTAATCGGAGGGTATTTTGAGAAGAGTGATCACAACTCCTTAAGGTTGAACAAACGTGAGAAAATCCGCAGATGCTGGAAATCCAAAACGACCCACACAAAATACTGGAGGAATTCAGCATAACAAGGCCAAATCTATGAAAAAGAATATAGTCGACGTTTCAAACCGAGACCCTTCATTGAGACTTGAAAGAAAGAGAAGTCAGAGTAAGAAGGTGGGGGGAGGGGAGGAAGAAGTATAAGGTGGTAGGTGATAGGTAAAACCATTCCCCATTCTTGTTTCCCCTCTCTCACCTCATCTCCTTACTGGTCCATCACCTCCTGCTGGTACTCTTCCCCCTTCCTTTCCTTCCATGGTCTTCTATCCTCTCCTATCAGTTTCCCCCTTCTTCAGCCCTGTATCTCTTTCACCTATCAACTTCCATGCTCTTTACTTCACCCCCTCCACTTTCCAGGTTTCACCTTACACCCACCACTTTGTACTTCTTCCTCCCCTCCACCACCTTCTCACTCTGACCTCTTCCTTTCCAGTCCCGGTGAAGGGTCTTGAGCCAAAACGTCAACTGCTTATTCTTTTCCCATAGATGCTGCCTAGCCTGCCGAGTTCCTCCAGCATATTGTGTGTGTTCCTTAAAGTTTAAGACAGTTATGGACCTTGTGGAGAAGAATTAAATTTGGGCAGATCAAATTAGATCCCCTGCATCTTAATTTTCTGGATCAGCCTCCAATGAGAGACCTTGTCATCGCAAGTTTATGTAGACAATTACCGCACTGTCCTCATCAATCACCTTCATCAGCTTCCTCAAGTCATGCCAGAGTCCAATGATATTTGGAAGGTTATTACTAATGCCTCCATAATCTCAACTGCTCCTCTTTCAGAACTCTAGGGTGCAGTTCAGTTGGTTCCAGTGACTTATGTAGCCTTAGGTCTTTCAGTTTTTTGAGCACCATCTCTCTTGTGATAGTAACTGCACTCATTCCTCTTCCCCCACAACCTTCAACATCTGGCACACTGTTAGTGCTTTCCACAGTGAAGACTGACACAAAATACTCAGTTCATCAGCCATCTCCTTATCTCCCATTATTATTTTTCCAGCCTCATTTTCTAGCAGTACTATATCCACTCTCATCTCTCTTATATATATATTTTTAACATACTTGAAAAAGCTTTTACTATCCACTTTGATATTATTTGCTAGCTTGCTTTCATATTTCATCTTTTCCCTTCTAAAGACTCTGTTGCTCCCTGTAGGTTTTTAAAAGCTTCCCAATCATCTGGCTTCCGACTAAATTTTGCTTTGTTGTATGCCCTGTCCTTTGCTTGTACATTAGTTTTGACTTCCCTTGTCAGTCACAATTGTACTATTTTGCCATTTGAGTACTACTTTGTTTTTTGAACGCACCTATCCTGCACCTTAATGGCAGGACCTTGCACTGATGTACAGAGGGTTATTGGGGTCCAAGCTCACTGAAAGGAGTTACCCAGTACAGTCTGGTAAAGATGGCTTTCCTTCATTGATCAGGGTATTGAGTTTAAGATTAAAGAAGTTATGAGCAGAGATTGGGCTGCACTTGCAGTATTGTGTACAGCTCTGGCTGTCCCATTATAGGAAAGATGTGCAGGCTTTGCAGAGAGTGCAGAAAATGAACACCAGGATGCTTCCTGGATAAGAGGATATTTGCCATCAAGCGGAGGTTCGATAAACTTGGGATTTCTTCTCTTTGGAGCATCGGAGGCTGTGGGGAGAACTGATAGAGGTTCTAAAATTATGAGAGGCATAGATAATATAGAGAGAATCTTTATCACGGAGTAGAACTGCAAAAAACTCGAAGTTATGCAAGCAAGGTAAAAAGGGGAAGTGGAGAGAGAACGTGAGGGGAAGAATAAGATTGATTAATTGTCACAGAGGGCTGTGGAAGCCAAGCCACTGGGTGTATTTAAGGCGGAGTTTGGTAAGTTCATAGGTGAGGGGTTAAGCATTACATTGAGAAAGCAGGCAAATGGAGTTGAAAGACGTTGGTCATAACTGACTGGCAGAACAGATCTGATGGGTGAAATGGCCAAATTATTTTTCTATATATTTTGTAGTCTTATAAGGAGGCAAAAGTGTTTTAATTTAATTCGACGTTGTGTTTGGAACCAGTATTATGGGTCAAAGGTCCTGTTCCTGTTCTGCTTTGTTCTGTCCTCTGCCCATCTAGCCAGTGAAATGACTGGGAAACCTGGGTCACGTACACTCAGTGGAACCTGCTGTGTTGTTCTGCCACTGCCCCGCGGGCCAATCCACTTCAAGGGTCTACGTACTGCGTGTTCAGAGATGCTCTTTTGCACAGCACTGTTGAAGCGTGTGATTATTTGAGCAACTGTCACCTCCCTGTCAACTTGAACTAGTCTGGCCATTCTCTTCCGACCTTTCATTAACAAGGCATTTTCACCATAGAACTGCTGCTCACTGGATGCTTTTTTGTTTTCCCCACCATTCTATATAAATTCTAGAGACTGTTGCACGTGAAAATCCCAGGGGATCAGCAGTTTCTGAGACACTCAAACCACCCCATCTGGCACCAACAATCATTTCAGGGTCAAAGTTGCTTAGATCACATTTCTTCCCCATTCTTGTGTTTAGTCTGAAAAACAACTGAACCTCTTGACCATGTCAGCATGCTTTTAATCATTGAGATTGAATGATTAGGTACTTGCATTAAAGAGCAGACATACAGTGTGTACCTCAAAGTGGCCATTGAGTGTATTTTATAAGACCATAAGATATTGGAGCAGAATTAGGCTATTCTGCCCATTGCATCTGCCACTATTCCATTATGGCTGATTTATTATCTCTCTCAACCCAGTTCTCCTGCCTTCTTGCGGTAACCTTTGACACCCTGATTAATCAAGAACTTTCTACCTCAGCCTTAAATATAACCAATAGCTTGGCCTACACAGCCAGCTGTGGCAATGAATTCCATGAATTCCACTGGCTAAAGAAATTTTTCCTCATCTCTGTTTATAAATGGAGATCCCTCACTTTTGAGACTGTGCCCTCTGGCCCATGACTCTCCCACAATAGCAAACATCCTCTCCACATCCAGTGTAGAGGTTTTTCTATATTTTGTTGGATTCAATGAGATCCCCCCCCCCCCCCCATTCTTCTAAATTACAGGCCCAGAGCCATCAAACTCTCCTCATTCATTAACTCTTTCATCCCTGGGATTGTTCTCATTAACCCTCTCTCAACCATCTCCAAACCCAGCACCTTATTTTAGATTAGGGGCCCAAAATTGCTCACAATACTTCAAGTGTAGTCTGACCAATGTCTTATAAAGCCACAACATTACATTCTTGCTTTTGTATTCTGATCCTCTCAAACTGAATGCTGACAGTACACTTGCCACTCTCACCACAGACCCATTCTGCAAGTTAACCTTTAAGGAATCCTGCACAAGGACTCCCGAGTCCCTTTGCACTTCTGATTTTTAAATCTTCTCCCATTTAGAAGACAGTTCACACAATTTTTTTTTTCTTGTAAAGGGCATGACCATGCACTTCCCGATATTATATTTCATATGCCACTTCTTTGCCCATTCCCTCAGTGTTTCAGCAGACACTGTGCATCTTCAACACTATCCACCCATCTAGCTATCCACAAAGCCATCAATTTCTTCATCCAACTCATTGACATATAACATAAAAAGTTCCCAGGACCAACACCTGCATTACACCACTTGTCATCGGCAGCCAACCAGAAAAGGCCCCCTTTATTTCCACTCTTTGCCTCCTGCCAGGCAGCCAATGTTCTATCCATTCTAGTATCTTTCCTGTAATACCATGGGCTCTTATGTTAAGCAGCCTCATGTGTGGCACCTTGTCAAAGGCCTTTGAAAGTCCAAGTAAACACAATCTACTGACTCATTTGTCTATCGTGTTTGGTATTTCCTCAAAGAGTTCCAATAGCTTTGTCAGGCAAGAATGAGGAAACCATGCCGACTTTGGCCTATTTTATCATGGATCTCCAAGTACCCTGAAACTTCATCCTTAATAATAGACTCCAACATCTTTCCAAGCACTGAAGTCAGTCTGGCAGATAATTGCTTTTCTTCTGCTTCTCTCCTTCCGAAAGAGTGGAGAGACATTTGCAATTTTCTAGTCCTCAGGAATCATTCTAGAAACCATTGAATTTCGAATGATCATTGCTGATGCCTCCACAATCTCTTCAAATAACTGTTTCAGAACCCTGGGGTGGTGTCCATCTGGTCCCGGTGACTGATCTTCCTTCAGCCTTTTCAGCAATCTGGCCATAGTAATAACAACGACACTCACTTCTGGCATTCTGTCTTCCACAGTGAGGACTGACGCAAAAATACTTAAGTTTGTCCACTATTTCTTTGTCCTCTATTAATACCTCTCCAGTGTTATTTTCCAGAGGTCCGATATCGACTCTTATCTCTCTTTTTACTCTTTATATATCTAAAAAAAAACATTTTGCTTCCTCTTTTATATTATTGGCTACTTTGCCTTCATAATTCACCTTTCATCTCTTAATGGCATTTTTCGTTGCCTTTGGTTGGTTTTTGAAAACTTCCAAATACTCTATCTTCCCCCACTTTAGTCTTTATGCTGAATTTGATTTCCTATCAGCCACAGTTACCCCACGCTCTCTTTAGAATACTTCTTTGCCTGTAGGTGTGGACAGACACCTTGCCCTGCTGTCCTGTTTATTATTTATTGTAATGCCTGCACTGTTTTTGTGCACCTTATGCAGTCCAGTGTAGGTCTGTAGTCTAGTATAGCTTTTTCTGTGTTTTTTTTATTATTATGTAGCTCAATCTAGTTTTTTGTACTGTGTCATGTAAACCATGGTCCTGAAAAACGCTGTCTCATTTTTACTCTGTACTGTACCAGCAGTTATGGTCGAAATGACAATAAAAGTTGACTTGACTTGAGGATGCATCTTTCATTCACCCTCTGAATTTCCCCCAGTAACTCCAGCCATTACTGTTCTGCTGTTATCTATGCTGGTGACTCCTTACGATCAATTTTGGCCAGTTCCTCTCTCATGCCTCTGTAATTCCCTGTCCTACACCATAATACCAACACATCCTATTTTAGCTTCTTCACAAACTGCAGGGTGAATTCTACCATATTATGATCACTCTCTCCTAAGAGTTCCTTTACCTTAGGCTCCCTAATCAAATCTAAGTCATTACATAACACACAACCCAGAATTGCCATTGGAGTCAATTTCAAGTTGCTCTGAAAATCAATCTCATAGGCATTCTACAAATTCCCTCTCTTGGTATCCAGAACAATCTACCAACATATTGAAATCCCTCATGACATTGTCCTTTTTGCGTGCCATTTCTATCTCTCATTGCAATTTGTAACCCTCATCCTGGCGACTGTTCAGAGGCTTGTATACAACTCCCCAGGGTCCTTTTATACTTGCAATTTCTTAACTCTACCTAGAAGGATTCTATACCTTCCAATCTTATGTCACCTCTTTCTCAGGATTTGATTTCATTTTTTAGCCACAGAGCCACCCCACCCCTTCTGCCTACCTGGCTGCCCTTTTGATACAATATATATCCTTGACCATTAAGCTCCCAACTATGATCCTCTTTCAGCCAATACTGAGTGATGCTCACATCATACCTGCCTTTCTGTAACTGCACTGCAAGATCAGCTACCTTATTCCATATACTGCGTGCATTCAAATACAACACCTTCAGTCCTGTGTTCCTCAATCTTCTTGATTTTGGCCCTTGTTACACTTTAACCCATTCCATTGACAGGGATTTTGCCCCATCATCTGCCTGCCTTTTTTCACGGTCTCACTACAACTAGTTGTATACCAATTCCCCATCCTCAGCCCTATCACTCCAGCTCCCACACTCCCGCCTAATCACTTTAGATCCTCCCCAACAACTCCAGCAAACCTGCCCACAAGATTATTGGTCCCCCTTGGGTTCCAGTGTAACTTGTCCTTTTTGTACAGGTCATACCTTCCCCAGAAGAGGGTCCAATGATCCAAACATCTGAAACTCTAGCCCCTACACCAATTCCGTCTGCTGACATGTGACATAGGCAGCAATCGAGATTGCCACCCTGGAGGTCCAGCTTTCCACCTACCTTCCTCTATTCTCTCTTCAGGACTTCCTCCCTTTTCCCACTTATGTCATTGGTACCAACAGGTGCCACGACTTCCAGCTGTTCAATTTCCTCTTCAGAACACAATAGATCCTATTTGAGACCTCTCTGATCATGGCATCTAGGAGCAATATGCCATCCAGGTATCTCTTTCAGATCCACAGAATCTGCTTTCTGCTCCTCGAATTATGGAATCCCCTATTACTACGACAATCCTCTTCTCCCACCTTCCTCTCTAAGCTACAGTCATACTCAGTGCCAGAGACCTGGTCACTGCAGCTTTCCCTGGTACGGCATCCAAAGCAGTATTCTTATTAGTGAGGGGAACAACACTGGCTGCCCATTCTCTCTCTCTCCTGAAAGTCACTCAGGTACCTGTGCCTGCAGTAACTTAGGGGTGAGCACCTCACTGGAGCTCCCATCTATCACCTCTGTACAAGGTGCAGGTCATCTACCTGCAGCTCCAGTTTCTTAACATGGTCTCTAAGGAGAGGTGGCTCAATGCACTTTGTGTAGATGTAGTTATCAGGGAGACTAATCTCTCAGAGTTCCCACATCGCATGTAAAGAACATGTCACTTCCTCAGAACCAGTCTCAACACACTAGCTATGTATTATCAGAAGAAAAAAAAACACCGATCAGAAACTTACCTAGAGCCTGCCCCTGTGCTTGTCCAAACCTGTTCTCACCTCTGTCTGTTAAGCCGAAGCTGGATCACTCCAACACTGCCCCGCTCCAACAATGTCCACTCCGCTTACACCTCCTTTCTATTTATTGGCCTTGCACTGATTGTAGCCTGACAAATAACCAAAGCCGAAAGCACCCGAGCTCTTTTTAAACCTCGTTCTGCATTACCATTGAAGACTCTCATGCTGATTGAAGCCTGCAAAAGAAAACCAAATTCACCCAAGCTCCTTTTAGACCTCATGCTGTATTACTGACAAATGACCTCTCGCTCTGATTACAGCCCAAAAAGCAAAGATTCAGCCTCAGGGTGGCTTCAGTTGGTAAAATGGGAATAAGCATTGGAGATGGGGACTCACCACGCGAATGATTACTCTGAGACATAATGAATGAAGAAAATTGCTTAAGTGCAATCTCTCGACCCTTGGCAAATTCCAGCTTCCTCCTCCACCACTTGGCCCCCTCACTCTTACTCATCCACTGGTCCTGGGGAACCAATGGCCGGTCACTGTTGTAGGTCATGAACTGGACACCGTCCACGTAACCGGCAAACAGTAACTGTGGGAAGTCGGGAATCTCAGTTGTGGACGTCAGAAAAAAACGGAGAAAATGGGAGGCTGAAAAAGAGAGGGGATGAAATGGAATCAGTTCACAGAATGGGATAACTCGTCAAGATGCAGACACCAAGTCACAGTCTGTTACAGGTGAAGAAATGGGGGTTCAGCACCCTGTCACTTCAACAGATGGGACAGGGTGTGAATGGTGGTAGTTAGTGAGGTACTGCATTCCTTCCCCCTCACCTCACACACACACTTAAGGCTCCCAATCCCACCCCTAGTTTTCTTACCTCACATTGAGCAGAGGCAGATCAAACATTCCCAGGAGTCCGTGGGGAATGCTGCATCTCCTCATGGAGTCTCTGAGCTTATCCTTGAACCTTTTCCTCTGCCCACTAGGAGATCTGATCTCCTGGACAGAGCTTGGGATTGAGTCTGGGATAGGACCTGTGAATGAGGGGACTTGCCTCATCAGAGTGGACTCAATGTGGCCAGGGTCTCGGGGATAGGATGTATGACTGGGATAGGTCGTTAATGCCAGTTCCCTGACTCTTCCCGTGGGTTCAGGGGATTCTGTGGAGACGGCGTTGGTGCTTTCCAGTGCCAGGAAATGAGTAGACGGCAGGGGTCACTGTTGTCCAGTTAACCGCGAGTTTTATGCCACATCTGTAGCGATCTTTACCAACCCTTCCCTTTTCCTGATTGACCAACTCTTCTTCCCCTCACAGAGGGAGGGATACCATTCTCCACGCTTGCCACCACCAAACCCTGTCTTCTGGCACAAGGGAAGTAATCCATTTTCCAGGGTCTCCCCTTGGGGAGACCAGCTCCGGTGGTCAGTTCGTTGGAACGAGATGCAACATCAGAGAAAGGTGGGTCATAAAGGTGGGAAATAACATCACACCCTCGTCCAGTACCGGACTTCACTGAGGTTAGTGCCGGTACAGGATGCAAAAAACACACACACACACCCCTCAACTTTTCTCCCTCTTCATCTCGCCTCACTCCCCGCCCCGTCACTCACTTTACACGGTCTGAAAGGAAACTCCTTCCCCAGGCTCTGAACCCCATCACCGACAAAAGCCCCTTCACCAGACTGACGCTGACCCTTTCCCCACACCATCGCTCACCTGCGGAGACCTCTTCACGCTGGAAGACTAACACTATCAACGCCGCTCTTAAAGCCGCCTCCATTTCAAGGAACTGAAATTCACGAGGGAAGTGAAACTAACCAGCGTTGTAAGATGTTGGTCCAATCAGAACCATCCGTGTCACCAGTCTCCGGGTAGAACAACAGTGCGGAGGCGGTGAGCTCAAAATTTACATTTATTAACGAAGCGCGTCGTGCCATCAGACACCACTCTAAGATTCAGTTTCTTGCGGGCATTTATAGTAGAACAAATAAACATAGAAAACCGACAGCACGATACAGGCCCTTTGGCCCACACATACTTTAGAAATTACCTCAGGTTACCTCATAGCTCTCTATTTTTCTAAACTCCAAGTACCTTGTACTGTGAAGAATTACAATCGAATCAATGAAGATATTACACACAAAGACTGCCCAACTCCCAATGTGCAAAAGATGACAAACTGTGCAAATATAGTACAAAAATAATATCAAATAGTATCAAGAATATAAGTTGAGTTGTAGAGTCCTTGAAAGTGAGCCCATAGGTTAGGGAATCGGTTGGGTGAAGGAGTGAGTGAGGTTATCCACGCCCGTTCAGGAGCCTGATTGTTGAAGAGTAATAACTGTTCTTGTGGGACCCAAGGTATCTGTACCTCCTTCCCAATGGCAGCAGCGAGAAGAGAGCTTGGCCCGGATGTGGGGTTCCTAGATGGCAGATGCTGCTTTCTTGCGGCAGTGCTCTGTGGTGGGAAGGGCTTTTCCTCTGGACTGTATCCACTACTGTTTGGAGGCTTTTCCATTCCTGGGCATTGGAGTTCCCGTACTGCACAGTGATGCGACCAGTCAGGGCACTCTCCACGTTGTTGGCCCACATTTTCGATGTTCATTGCCATAAACACAAATACAAGTACATGTAGGCAGGAATGCAATGAAAATTTCACTTGCCACTGGTGACACTGCTATGGAGCAACCAGACAACTGTAATACCTATGTCAGGCCGATTACAGAATGGCATTCAATACCACGTCCCCTCAGCCTTCAGAACCTGGACTTCTGTACCTCTGCAGCTGGATTCTTGACTTCCTCATTGGGAGACCAGAGTCAGTCCAGATTGGAAATAACATGTCCTCACTGACAGTCTCCAGTATGGGTGCTTACCCCGCTTCTCTACTCTCTCTGCATACTGACTGTGTGGCTAAGCACAGCTCAAATGTCACCGATTGGTAACGAGAGCTGTAACAACTGTAATAAGGCAGCGTCCGTTACTAAGGACCCCCAGCACCTAGGGCATGCCTTTTCTCACTATTACCATCAGGAAGGAGGTACAGAAGCCTGAAGAATTGATTCAGGAACAGCTTCTTCCCCTCTGCCATCCAATTCCTAAATGGGCAATGAACCCCTGAACACTACCTCACTTTTTAAGTATATATTATTCCTATTTTTTGCATGATTTTTAATCTATTCAAAAGACGTATACTGTAATTGATATACTTACTTATTACCCTGTATTGTTACTTAATTTCTTTCTTCTATATTATTATTGCATTGAACTGATGCTGCTAAGTTAACAAATTTCACGACAGGTGCCGGTGATATTAAACCTGATTCTGATACTGATTCTAAAGCAGACCTGTTGAAGTGCAGCTTGGTCCTGGAAGATGTTTCCCAACCTCTTCTTGGAATGGATGTCTTGTTGACTTTAAACTCCACACTTGAGCTTGAGAGGGGTCTCGTTGCCTGAAACTTCATGTGGTCATCAAATCTGAGCCCCAACAATTCACCCGGTATGCTGAAAAGACACAAATGACTGTAGCCTGCTGGTGATGGAGCATCTTGCATTTACAGGAAATGTGCCCCCATTTTCTAAGCAGTATAATCTTAGTAGAACATCAATGGAAGGTATTTTACCTATTGTTCACGAGCTGGAGGAACGAGGGATTCTTATCAAAACTCACAGTCTATTAAACAGTCCCTTAAGCAAAGAATCCCTAGAGACTGACAGTGGATTTTAAGGTTGCCAATTAGCACACTGACAAGTTAACTCTTCTGGTGGCCGACCCATCAACCATTTTCAGTACACTGAAGTTATCACAGAAGTGGCTCTCAGTCACTGAGATGGCCAACAGTTTCTGACCTACATCCCTGGTGCCTGAACGTTGTCCGTGATTGTCTTTCACCATCGGTGGACAGCTACACCAGTGGTTGCAATTGCCACAACAATGTTCTGTCTGGGCAGTCTCCAACCTGATAGCATTAATGTTGATTTCTTGAACTTCTGGTAATGCCCCCTTCTGTATTCCCCATTCCCATTTCCCTCTCTCACCTCATCTCCTTGCCTGCCCATCGCCTCCCTCGGGTGCTCCTCCCTCCTTTTTCTTTCTTCCATGGCCTTCTGTCCTCTCCTATTAGACCCCCCCCCCATTTTCCAGCCCAGTATCTCTTTCAGCAATCAACTTCCCAACTCTTTACTTCATCCCTTCCCCTCCCAGCTTCACCTATCAGCTTGTGTTTCTCCCTCCCCTCCCCACACCCTTCTACTCTGACTCCTCATCCTTTCTTTTCTCCAGTCCTGCTGAAGGGCCTCAGCCTGAAACATTGACTGTACTCTTTTCCATAGATGCTTCTCAACAGGTTTCTATCACTTGGAGCAATCGAGCGGAAGGAGGAACCACCTCGATTAATATGAGTGGGTCCTGGTCAACAACGGATGTAAAGGGCTATTGGATGTTTAGGGGGAACGAGCTTATCAAAAGCTTAATTTAATATCAGAGATTGAATACAGTATACAACCTGAAATTCTTACTCTTCACAGACATCCGTGAAACAAGGGCCCCGTTGGAATGAATGATGGAAACATCAAAGCCCCAAAGCCCCCTCCCTCCACCCTTCACACAAGCAACTGAAAAAGCATCAACGGCCTTCCTCCCTCCCCACTTGCACCAGCAGCAGCATTGAACACCCCCCACCCCTCGCACCATGCAAGCAAGAGAGAGACCCTGATCCAGAGTGCATCAAAACTACAGTTCATAGCCCAGCACTTCAGTATCTCATACAGTATCTCTCTCTCTCTTTCTCTCGAGGGCGCTCCCAGATCAACGAGAGCGGGAGACCAGCAACTTGCTGTTCAAATGTCCATGTTGCTTCTCCAAGCCCCCAGTCTTGGGGACTGACAATCTCCATCAAAACAGAGTCTGAGTACAGGGGCCTTCTCCTGACATCAGCCGGCGATTAGCAAAACACTCCGCCTGCTGTCTCAATGTTTCAGTCTCCCACGACGAGTTAGTCAGTGAAGACGGCGGGGAACTGGGTCTCCACTGGCCTGCTCTCCCAGGGCTCATGTCTTCCAGGCCAATCCTGGAGACAGTGAAGTGCTAGGTTGCACAGCCGATCTGAAAACACCCTGCTTACGAAGAATCATGGTATGAACTGTGGATCACGAACTCCGACAGAATCCCGAACACCTTGAGAAAAAAAGAAAGACTCAAGAGAAGAAGAATAAGCTGTCATGGACAAATTGGAGGAAGTTGCCTGGGTTTACAAAACATCACTGGTGCAGTCCTTCCTCACTCCACCCTGTTGATCATTAATTCAGCATTAAACGTTGAAGGGAAATGTAAGTGGGTACACACTAGAAAATAGAACATAGAAATTTACAGCACATTACAGGCCCTTCGGCCCACAATGTTGTGCTGACCATGTAACCTACTCCAGAAACTGCCTAGAATTACCCTACTGCATAGCCTCTGTGCAACATATTGTAAGGTTTCACTATTAACATGATGGGTGCCCTGTAGCAGCAATGTTTGGACTATGACTAGAGATAACGGGGTTTGGAATGCTGGGGCTCTCCAGTGAGAGAAACGTTGTTCTTTCTTGTGAGCTGGAAGAGAGATTTTTGCAGTGTTTTGCAAGGGAGCAATGAGGAGAGAAGACGTGAATGGAGAGAGTTGGCAGACTGCCGGAGCGAGGGCCTGAAGGGTAGTGATGATCGGAGAAAGTCAATGGTGGACGACCGTTTATCAGTGAGCTCCACTCAAACAAGATTTGTTAAGTCTGGCTGGGCCGGGGGCTATCACCTGCTATGTTAAGCGCTAGCTGAAGCAAGAGTCACATCTATTTTTCTAAGCTCCATGTACCTTTCTAAGAGTCCCTTAAATGACCCTATTGTATCCACCTCTACCACTGTCACTGACGGTGCATTCCACACACCCTCCACTCTCTGTGTGAAAAACTTACCTCTGACTTCCTCCTTGTATCAACTTCTAAGCACCTTAAAACTGTGCCCCCTCATGTTAGCCATTTCAGCCCTGGGAAAAAGCCTCTGACTATCCACACGATCATGCCTATCATCATCTTATATACCTCCATCAGGTCACCTTTCATTCTCCACCGCTCCAAGGAGAAAAGGCCTAGTTGACTCATCCTATTCTCATAAGGTATGCTCTCCAAAACAGGCAACACCTTTGCAAATCTCCTCTGCACTCTCTGCATAGTATCCACATCCTTCCTGTAGTGAGGTGACCAGAACTGAACACAGTACTCCAAGTGGGTCTGACCGCGGTCTATATAGCTGAAGCTAGCCACTGGAATGAGGAAAGATTGCACCAGAAACTGAAGATGTAGGGAGAAAGCTCTGAGATTAGTGTACTAGTAATTTCTTACTCAGTGCCTATACCACTGAACTACAGGGATTAAACTACTCACCAGCCAGAAGACATTGAATCCGAACCCGGTTTCATATCACTGGCATATGTCATGAAATTTGTTGTTTGGTGGCAATAATACATCGCAATAAATAATAATTAAAAATGTATAAATTACAATCAGATGTGTATATAAAACATTAAATTACATAACTAGTACAAAAATAGAGGAAAAATAGTGAGGTAGTGTTCATTGTCCATTCAGAAATCTGATGGTGGAAGGGAAGAAACTGTTCCTGAAACACATTATATAACCATATAACAATTACAGCATGAAAACAGGCCACCTCGGCCCTTCTAGTCCGTGCCAAACGCTTACTCTCACCTAGTCCCACTGACCCGCACTTAGCCCACAACCTTCCATTCCTTTCCTGTCCATATACCTATCCAATTTTTTTTGTGTGTCTTCAGACTCCTGTACCTCCTCCTTGATGGTAGCAATGAGAAGACAGCATGTCTTGGGTGATGGAAGTCCTTAATAATGAATGCTGCATTTTTGAGGCATCACCTTCTGAAGGTGTCCTCAGTGCTGGGGAAGCTAATGCTCATAGTCTTATTGACATTGAGTATAAGGCTGTTGTGACATCACTCAACCAAGTTTTTTATCTCGGTCTTGTACGTCTTCTCTTCAGCATCTGAAATTCTGCCAACAACTGCTGGGTCATCAGCAAGTTTATAGATGGCTTTTGAGCGATGCCTAGGCATGGGTGCAGAGAGAGAAGAGCAGTAGAATAAGCATTTCTCCTTGAGGTAGCCCAGTGTTGATTGTCAACAAGGAGGAGATGTTACTTCTGATCCACACTGGCTGTGGTCTAACGTTCCCTCTAATGTCTTTTTGCAGCTGCACGTACCAACCATCATTCTGAGCAGGAAATATAACATGGCATGAAACTGTATGAAACATTACATTTTTTAATAATATGCATTCTATGAATACTTAGAATGAAAATTGAAAATTCACATTCTTTTCATTTTATTTATTAAATGAAGTGTATAATGAAATACACTAAAACAAAGAAAATATTTTACATTTCATAAACTTTTTCCCATCTATCTTTAGTACAAATCCATTGTCTATAAATGCTATCCAAATTCATTTCACATCCACATGAAAGTTATCAGAATCAGGTTTATTAACACTGGCATGCAACGTGAAATTTGTTAACTTAGCAGCAGCAGTTCAATGCAATACATGATCTAGCAGAGAGAAAAAAATAATAAATTAAGTAAGACATAATAAGAATAAATAAACAAGTAAATCAATTATGTATATTGAATAGATTAAAAAATGTGCAAAAACAGAAATACTGTATATAATAAAAAAGTGAGGTAGTGTCCAAAGCTTCAATGTCCATTTAGGAATCGATTGTCAGAGAGGAAGAATCTGTTCCTGTGTTGCAGAGTGTGTGCCTTCAGGCTTCTGTATCTCCTGCCTGATGGTATCAGTGAGAAAAGGGCATGCCCTGGGTGCTGGAGGTCTTTAATAACGGACGCTGCCTTTCTGAGACACCCCTCCCTAAAGATGTCCTGGGTACTTTGTAGGCTAATACCCAAGATGGAGCTGACTAGCTTCTTTCGGTCCTGTGCAGTAGTCCCTCTATATCAGATAGTGATGCAGCCTGTCAGAATGCTCTCCATGGTACATCCATATAAGTTTTTGAGTGTATTGGTTGACATGCCAAATCTCCTCAAACTCCTAATAAAGTATATGTCTTAATCCTCATTAGATCACCCAAATGTTCCACTTCTGTCTGTTTCAGGATTTATATTTGATTGAGTTCATAAGACTGAATCCACATTCGCAGTCAGCACAAGAAACTTGAAATGTTCCAAAGATGTCAACAAGAAATGACAGTTCAAATTTTTTGTTTCTAAGCCTGTAGTTCAACACACCAGTGAACATCTTAATTGAACCAGCCTCAACTTTCTCAGAAACGACAAATTTGAAATCACAAAGTTCCTGCGATTATTTATGTAAGTATATTAACATTATATAAAAGAAAATTCCAGCTGCACGGTAACAAAGGCAATGTGCACAGGAGCGTTTCATTTAGAGGGAACAGTGTGTGGTCCCCGGTGAAGTCAAGGATCTGGTTGCAGCAGGAGCCTGTTGATTAGAACTGAGGGTATGATTGCGTTGAACATTGAGCTGTAGTCAATAAACTGCAGCCTGACCTATTGTCCAGGTGATCCAAGGCCGAGTGGAGAGCCAGGGAAATTGCATCCTCCGTAGACCCATTGTGGTGAAAGGCAAAATACAGCAGGTTCAGGTCCTTGCTTAGACCGGAGTTGATTCTGGCCACGACCAAAGCACTTCACCACAGTAGAGGTGAGTGCCACTGGGCGATAGTTGTCGAGGCAGGTGACCCTGCTCTTCCTGGGCATTGGTATAATTGTCGTCCTTTTGAAGCAGTTGGGAACATCCAATGGCAGCAGTGGGAGATTGAAGATGTCTTTGAATATTCCTGCCTGTGGGCTGACACAGGTTTTCAGAGCTTTACCAGGTACACCAACGCCTTGCGAGTGTTCACCCTCGTGAGAGACGTTCTGATGTCAGCCTCTGAGACCGAGATCACGGGGCCACCAGATGCTGCAGGGATTTGCACAGGTGTAGTTTTATTCTCTCTTCCAAAGTGTGCATGAAAAGTGATGAGATCATCTGGGAGCGAAGCATCACAGCCATTCATAATACAGTACTGGTCTTGCATCACAAGAAGTAATGTATGTTGTTCAAGATTACCAGCATCTGAAGAATCCCTTGTGTTTAAATTCCAGATCCCCCTTTCTCTGTGTAGGTTTCTTCTCTAAATTGGCCATGGTGTTAACTCTCCTCTTGCTACATGGAGAGTAATTAATGACCACCCCTCTGGATCTCCCTTTGCCCATATCACTGGATGGAACAACCTATGTTTGTAGATTCAAACAGGACAACTAGATTAAATCCCATCAGTTTTTAATAAACAGGCTCTGCACACACAGACGGTACAATTTAACTTTGTTTAAAGGATTGAATAGAATACAGTGTCCCTGGATTTTAACTTAATTCCTAGACTTTCTTTAGATAGTGTATTGAAGTAAGAACTAGATGTTTCTGCGGTGATTACCTGCATGATATCTGAATACCCCGTTGTACAATTGGATCCTCAATTTTCTCAGTTGCAGACAGTCAGTTTGGATTGGTAACAATATCTCCTCCACTTCTCCATCAGCACGAATGCACCACAAGTCTACGTGCTTAGCCCCCCTGCTCTAGTCGCTTTACACTTAAGACTGTGTGGCTAATCATAGCTCCAAAGTCATATTTAAGTTTTCTGATGACACCCCTGCTGCTGGCTGAATCAAAGGTGGTGACAAATCAGCATATCGAAGGGATATCAGAATCAGAATCTGGTTTATTATCACCGGCACGTCTCGTGAAATTTGTTAACTTTGCAGCAGCAGTTCAATGCAATACATAATACAGAAGAAGAAAAAAAAAATAATAATAATAATAAATGAGTAAATCAATTATATAATCGCATATTGAACAAATTTTTTAAAAATGTGCAAAAAGCAGAAATAATATATATTATTCATGGGTTCAATGTCCATGGGGAAGAAGCTGTTCCTGAATCGCTGAGTGTGTGCCTTCAGGCTTCTGTATCTCCTACTTGATGGTAACAGTGAGAAAAGGGCAGGCCTGGGTGCTGGGGATCCTTAATAATGGATGTTACCTTTCCACTCCCTAAAGATATCCTGGGTACTTTGTAGACTAGTAACCAAAATGGAGCCAAATAACTTTACAACCTTTGCAGTTTATTTCAGACTGTACAGTAGCCCCCCCCCCCCCCGCCATACCAGACAGTGATGTAGCCTGTAGGAATGGTCTCCATGGTACATCTATAGAAGTTTTTGAGTGTATTTATTTTCATACCAAATCTCTTCAAACTCCTAATGAAGACGTGCTGTCTTGCCTTCTTTATAACTGTTGGGACCAGGTTAGATCCTCAGAGATCTTGACACCCAGGAACTTGAAGCTGCTCACTGTCTCCACTTCTGATCTGTCTATGAGGATTGGTATGTGTTCCTTCGTCTTACCCTTCCTGAAGTCCACAATCAGCTCTTTCATCTTACTGACGTTGAGTGCCAGGTTGTTGTTCCTGTGACGCCACTCCACTAGTTGGTGTATCTCACTCCTGTACGCCCTCTCGTCACCACCTGAGATTGTACCAACAATGGTTGTATCATCAACAAATTTATAGATGGTATTTGAGCTATGCCTAGCCACACAGTCATGGGTACAGAGAGAGTAGAGCAGTGGGCTAAGCAGACACTCCTGAGGTGCACCAGCGTTGATTGTCATCGTGGAGGATATGTTATCAGCAATCTGCACAGATTGTGATCTTCTGGTTAGGAACCTGAAGTTCCAATTGCAGAGGGAGGTACAGAGGCCCAGGTTCTGCAACTTATCAAACAAGATTGTGGGAATAAAGGTATTAAATGCTGAGCTATAGTGTAACATCCTGACGTAGGCGTTTGTGTTGTCCAGGTGGTCTAAAGCCAGGTGAAGAGCCATTGAGATTGCATCTGCCATTGACCTATTGTGGTGATAGGCAAATTGCAGTGGGTCCAGGTCCTTGCTGAGGCAGGAGTTCAGTCTAGTTATGACCAACCTCTCAAAACATTTCATCACTGTTGATGTGAGTGCTACCAGGCGATTGTCATTAAGGCTGCTCAAATTATTATTTGAGTCATTTTCTGTTCTCGGCACCAAGTGCACATTTGTACACTTTGTTTTGCTCAGTGGTACTTTGTAGCTTTGGGCAATGGCTTTACTTACACATGTTCCCTCAGCTCTGGTATCTAATGAGAATTCAGCACATTCATTTCTAATCAGTAGCTTAACATCTGGTTTTTACTTTATCAGGGAAAGCAAGAACTGCAAGGAAGGATTTAGTCATCTTCTGTCATTGAGGTTACAATGTTCATATCAAAAAGTTGTGTTTGTTGATCAGCAATCATTTGCTGAAACGCTGCCATCTGGTCAGGATCCTCGGCCATTGTTGGGGTGGATGGTTGAGCTTGTGGTTGAACCTGTGACTGTTGACCACTCTGCTCCAACAGCTTTTAGACCAATGTCTCATTTTATCACAATAAACTCTTTGGGGACTTGGTCTCTCGTCTGCCCTTGGTCAATGAGTAGTACTGCCTATGATGCTCTTACTTGAACTTCTAACTGATTACATGAAGTACCAAGTTAGTTCCAATTTGATTTTGTTTACCTGGCCATTCTGGCAAAGTTTGCTTTCAGGCCATCCTCAAAGACTGACTTCAGTGGGCCCTCAACAAATCCCTCTTTCATTTACTCTTGGAACTCCTGAGTTGCTCGACCACACCGTCCCGAAGTGTTCATCATATTCAGGGACATCCATGGAATTCCTTTGCTTGCAATCAAGAACCAGTTTGTTAACGTTGGGGCCTGTTCTTTCAAACACCACCTCGTAGCGTTCTAGTCACCTGATTGATTTTGCTTATCATTTCCCATGCCAATACACTCTACATGTTAACTGTCTGACTTAATGAGGAAATGAGACAGAGATCAGAATTTGGATGGAGGTCATCTATAGTTTTAATATGCAGAAGATCAGCCCAGGTCTTCAAATTTCCTTTGTTAGGACGTGGACCATCTATCAATTTCTCAGGTTCAGTAGATTGGTGAGAAAACACTTATCTTTTTTCACGGGATCCAACTCCGTTCCTGTGCAACTTCAGTTGTTTGGTGTTTAATGGAGCTAGTGGAGACTTGGCTCTTTGTTGTCATCACCACTGGGACCACTAGAGGTAGCTGCAGTATCTCGGTCACGTCTGTCCTGCAAACTCTATAGGAGCTGTTTCAGATTACATTGCCAAATATAGGTAATGTTTTGCTGGGGGAGAGGGGAAATGAGCAACAGGACCACCCATCTGAGCTCCTTTTTCCTTTTTGTCTTTGAGCACCAAATAGTTCATTTCAATTTTGTCACTATTCCGCTGTAGTTTTTCCTTTGTTCAGTTAACACACAGATTTGCTCTTTTAGATTCTTTTTACTTTCTCTATCATACTGACTTTGTAGTCTGTCATAATTCTCCTTTCCCTCCCTCACTTGTTCATTGCCACAGATTTGCTCCTTAGATTTCCCACAGTCTTTACCACGGCTGACTTTGTAAATGAGTACACTCTCTCTTTGTTACGATGTGCGCTGGCAATATCAGTGTAGAGGAAAGACGGACTCCCAAGTAGAAACAGCAATGAGAGTCTATTAATAATAATTCCAAATAAACGTTGGTGGTTCAGCCGGTGACATTATGAGAAGTAACATTCTCAAAACTAGGACCCCACGGTTAGCGCTAATTGGGTGTCCACTTAAATACAAGGAACACCAAATCTCCGAGCCTATCAAAATAAGCTTACAAGCTTAAACAGAAAGCACCAGGAAACCACATTACTAAGAGCAAGATGCTTGAGCAAAGCACAAAGAACCCTAAATGATTAATGGCTCTCATTAAACAAGAATTAACCTCAGAGCCAATGCTCCCTGGTGTTCCACACAGGCACAAAGAGCTCATTACACCCTTTCTTAGTTCCATTTCAATTTCTTCTGTCCTTTGGGCATTCTTTGGATCCTACCCAATGCCTTTTAATATCTGCTGGCACTCAGATTTCATCAGACTCAGCATTGAAGATGTATTTCACTCTGATTTCTTCACTTGTCTTATCTAGTTGGAAAAGTTAGTTTAGATCTGGTGCAATATGTATCACTCACATAATGCGGGAGGAACTCAGGAGGTCAGGCAGCATCCTTGGAGGGAAATAAACAGTCAATGAGACCCTTCATCAGGACTGGAAAGAAAGGGGGGCAGAAGCCAGAATCAGAAGGGTGGGGGGGGGGTAGAGGAGCACACATTCACAGGCAATGGGTGTCCAGGTGAAGGGCAAGGTAGGTGGGTTGGGAGAAAAGGAATGAAAGTAAATGATGTGAAAAGCTGACAGGTGATAAGTGGAAGGCTGAAGAAGAAGGAATCTGACAGGAGAGGACAGTAGTCAATGGAATAAAGGGATGGAGGAGGGGAATCAGGAAAATGATGGGCAAGTCACGAGGGCAGGGAAGGGGCAGAGAAGGGGTAAGACAAAAGGTGCAGATGCTGTTAATTGCCTCTGACTGTTGGGTATGGCAGTACACACCATACATCACCACCCAATACTCACAATTGTTAGACATTCCCGTAGATCCTGTGCAAATGTGCACCCTTTTCCAGGAATGAAGCTCAACATGATGTTCCGATGACTAATTCCTTTCCCGCATTTACTATTTTGCAGGAAAACATGGAGAATAATGATCATGTTCATGATGCAATATTTTGTTCCAGATCGTTTGTGCAAACAAAATTGCCCTTTTCTATTGAGTTATATGGTACCCATGTTGTTACGAGAGGTCCATGGCAATGCTATCACATCCTTTCAGAGGTTCACAGTGAAGGCTGTCTCTGCATGATTTTGTAAGGCAGAGTTTGTGTGATGCAATGCACCAATTCTAAATGGAATCATGACTCTGGCATTTTTAATAACAACGTCCTTTGCAAGGATTGCTGCAATTCAACAAGATTCTTGTCAATAAGAAATAGCTTATGATAATGGAACAATATGTATTTTATGGCACAAACAAGCGAGAATGTGCAGATGCTGGAAGTCAAAGTAACACACACAAAATGCTGCAGGAACTCAGCGGGCAGGCAGCATCTATGGAAAAGACATTGACATCTATTGACATTTCAGGCCGAGACCCTTCATCAAGTCTGGAAAGGAATGGGAGAAGTCAGAGTAAAAAGGTGGGAGGAAGGGAGGAAGACGTACAAGGTGGCAGGTGATAGGTGGAACTGGAGAGGGGGAGGGGTGAAGTAAAGAGCTGAGAAGTTAATTGGTGAAAGAGAGAGAGGGCTGGAGAAGTGGGAATCTGACAAGCGAGGACAGAAGGCCATGGAAGAAAGGAAAGGTGGAGGAGGACCGGAGGGAGCTGATGGATGGCTCAGGAGATAAATTGAGAGAGCGAAATGGGATGTTCATGTCATCAGGTTGGAGACTACCGAGTCAGAATATAAGGTGTTGGTCCCCAACCTGAGCGTGGATTTATTGTGACAGGAGAGGAGGCCATGGACTGATTTGCGGGAATGGGAATGGGAAATAGAATTGAAATGGATGGCCACTGGGAGATCTGGCTTTTTCTGGAAGATTGAGCTTGGGTGCTCCATGAAGCGGTCTCCCAAGCTATGTCGGGTCTCACTGATATACAGGAGGCCTCACCGGGAGCGCCGGACACAGTATATGACCTCAACAGACTCACAGGTGAGGTGTCACCTGGCCTGGAAAGACTGTTTGCGGCCCTGAATGGTAGTGAGGGAGGAGGTGTAGGGGCATGTGTAGCACTTGTGATGCTTGCAAGGGTAAGTGCCAGGAGGGAGATCAGTGGGGAGGGATGAATTGACTAGGGAGTCACCTAGGGAGCGATCCCTGTGGAAAGCAGAAAGCGAGCGGGGGCAAGGGAAAGATGTGCTTGGTGGTGGGATCCTGTTGCAGGTGGTGGAAGTTCTGGAGAATTACGTGCTGAACACGGAGGCTGGTGGGGAAGTAGGTGAGGACAAGAGGAATCCTACCCCCGGAGGGGTGGCAGGAGGAGAGGGTGAGGCAGATGTGTGCGAAATGGAAGAGAAGTGGGTTGGGCAGCATTGATCGTGGAGGAAGGGAAGCCCCTTTATTTGAAGAATGAGGATACCCTATTAGTTCTGGACTGAAAAGTTTCATCCTGTGAGCAGATGTGGTGGAGATGGAGGAACTGAGAGAAGGGGATGGCATTTTTACAAGTGACAGGGTAAGGAGAGGTATCATCCAGGTAGCTGTGAGAATCAGAGAGTCAAATATAACAAAATCTCCCACTCATACCTGACATCTCTCTTCTCCCTCCTCTCATCAGGTGCTTGAAACCAGACTCCCTCAGGCTCAAGGACAACTTCTATCCCCAAATAATAAACTTTGACAAACTTCTATAGATGTCCGGTGGAGAGTATATTGAGTGGCTACGTCATAGCCTGGCATGGAAACACTGAAGCCCTCGAACGTAAAATCCTACATAAATGGCCCAGTCCATCACAGGTAAAGCCCTCCTCACCACTGAGCACATCTACACAGAGTGACACAGAGTGACATACACAAAGCAACATCCAACATTAGGGACTCCCACCGACCAGCAGGTACTGTCTTCTCACTGTCAGTAAAGGAGCCTCAGGACTCACAACATCAGGTTCAGGAATAGTTATTACCCCACAAACATCAAATTCCTGAACAAAAGGGGGTAACTTTACTCAACTTCACTTGCCACATCATTGAAATATTCATGCAACCTATGGACTCACTTTCAAGGACTCTGTGTCTCATGCTGTTATTAATTAATTATTATTTCTTTCTTTCTGTATTTGCACGTTGCTGTCTTTTGCACACTGGTTGAACACTCAAATTGGTGTGGTCTTTCATTGATTCCATTACGGATTTACTGAGCGTGCCTGCAAAAAAATTAATTCAGGGTTGTATGTGGTGACGTATACATACTTCAATAATAAATTTACTTTGAACTTTGACCTCATATTCTACTTTGTAATGACCCTAGTACCTTGTTGTTTGCATGAACTGTAACACTTTATCAGAATCAGATTTAATATTACCAAAAAAAACGAGGGGTGATTGATAAATTTGTGCCCTAAGGTAGAAAGAGTCAATTTTAGAAAGCCGAGCATATTCATTTTTCAACATAGTCTCCTCCTACATTTTCACACTTAGTCCAGCGGTCATGGAGCATACGGATCTTGGACCTCCAGAAAATGTCCACAGATGGGTGATTGATAAGTTCGTGACCTAAGGTAGAAGGAGATGAATTATACAGCTCTCGTTACATGCACATGCAGTTCAACTCTGAGTGATTATGCAGAAAGTTTGAAGTTAATAACTAATCTCTTTCTTCCTTAGAACTTATCAATCACTCCAATGAGTTATTAACTGATGAGTTATTAACTTTAAACTTTCTGCATAATCACTCAGAGTTGAACTGCATATGCAGGTAACGAGAGCTGTATAACTCATCTCCTTCCACCTTAGGCCACAAACCTATCAATTAGCCCTCATATGTTATGAAATTTGTTAATTTAGCGGCAGCGGTGCAATGCAGTACATTTATATTAATAAAACTAATTTACAGTAAATATATATGTGTATTAAATAGTTCAAATAAGTAAGTTGTGCAAGAACAGAAATAAAACCATAGTGAGGTCGTGTTAATGGGTTCAATATCCATTCAGAAATCGGATGGCAGAGGGGAAGAAGCTGTTCCTGAATTGCTGTGTTTGTGCCTGCAGGCTTCTGTACCTCCTTCCCGATGGCAACAATGAGAAGAGGGCATGTAGGGGATGGTAGGGCATGGTAGGGGCCCTTAATGAGGCAGCATTCCTTGAAGATGTCTTAGATACTATGGAGGCTAGTGCCCATGATTGAGCTGGCTAATTTATCAACTCTTTACAGCTTACTTTAATCCTGTACAGTAGCCCCTCCCACCCCACACAAGCAATGATGCAGTCAATCAGAATGCTCTCCACAGTACATCTGTAAAAGCTTTTGAATGTTTTAGGTGGCATACAAAATCTCCTTAAATTCCTAATGAAATATTATGCAGTCAATCAGAATTCTCTCCACAGTATAACAGCTTTTGAATGTTTTAGGTGGCATACAAGATCCCCTCAACTCCTAATGAAATATAACTGCATCGATATTCTGGGACCAGGGTAGGTCCTCAGAGATATTGACACTCAACATGAAATTGCTCACTCTCTCCACTTCTGAAGCGTCTGTGAGGATTGGTTCGTCTTACCGCTTCTGAGTTCTACAACCAGCCCTTTGGTCTTACTGACGTTGAGTGCCAGGTTGTAGCTGCGTCACCACTCAACTAGCTGGTATATTTCGCTTCTAGACACACTTTCAACTCAATCTGAGATTCTGCCAACAATGGTTGTATCATTCCCAAATTCAGAGATGGCATTTGAGCGATGCCTCGCCACACAGTCACAGGTATAGAGAGAGTAGAGCAGTGGGCTGAGCACACACCCCTGAGGGGTGCCAGTGTTGATTGTCAGCAAGGTGGAGATGTTATCACCTATCTGCACAGATTCTGATCATCTGTTTAGTAAGTCAAGGATCCAGTTGCAGAGGGAGGTACAGAGGCCCAGGTTCTGTAGCTTTTCAATCAGGCCTTTATAATGCAGTCTCTTATCATTTTCCCTAGAACTATCGCAATGCACTAATTAAATTATTTGCATGGATGACATCCAAGACAAAGTTTATCACTGTGTCTTGGTACATGTGACAATAACAAACCAATTATGTGTATGGAACAAGCTACAAGAGTAGGCTACAGAGGTTAGTACAATTACTTAAATGTTTAAAAGACATTTTGAGAGGTACTTAGATAGGAAATGAATCCATTTTGCACTCTGTATCTGAGGAAGGAGGTACTGGCCTTGAAAGGTGCCCTGAGGAAGTTCACAAGAATGATCCTAGGCATAATATATGAGGAGCATTTGACGTCTCTGAGTAGTAATTGATGGAATTCAGAAGGATGATGCCTTCAAAGGCCAATGCGTAACTTCAAAAGGCAGCATCCATCCATCATTAAGGACCCCCATCACCTAGAACATCCCCTCTTCTCATTGCTACCATCAAGGAGGGGATACAGGAACTTGAAGATGCACACTCAACATATCAGGGACAGCACCTTCCCCTCTGCCATCAGATATCTGAATGGACAATGAACACTTCCTCAGTGTTATTCTTCTTTCACTACTTATTTAATTCACTATTTTATATATACTTATTGTAATTTATAGTTTTTATTATGTATTGAAATGTACCGTTGCTGCAAAACAACAAATTTCTCAACATATGCTGGTGATAGTAAACCTGATTCTAATGAAGGGATAATCTCATTGAACCCAACTGAACACTGAAAGGGCTGGCTAGCATAAATATACTGAGGGTGTCTTCAGTGGTGGGAGAGTTCAGGATCCGAGGGCACAACCGATGTACCTTTAGGACTGAGATGAGGAAGAATTTAATCAGCCAGAGGGTTGTGAACTGGAGGGATTCGTTGCCACAGATGCTCTGAAGACTATGTCATGGATTTATTTAAGGCAGAGACTGATTGGTGGGGGAAGCTAGGGGTTACAGAATGGTGGAAGAATGGGGATTGAAAAATCGGACATGATTGAATGGCAGAGCAGACTCGATGGGCTGAATGGCTTAATTCTGCTTCTATATCTAACGGCCCTATGTTAGAAGATCTGGGACAAATGCAAGCACAAGACGTTGGTGAGATGACACCTGGAACATTATGTGCAGCTCTGCTTACCCTGCTCGAAGATGGAGGTGGTGGAGTTAGGGAAGATGCGGAAAAGTTTCATCAGGGTGTTGCCTGGACTGGAGGTTTTGAGTTACAAAGAGAGGTTGGGTAGGATAGGCCTTAAGAGGCTGCAGTTTTTTTTTTCTCTGAAGGGTAGGACCTCAGAGAGGTATATAAAATCAATTTCCAAGTTCAAGTTGTTACATATCCATGGGTATCTTGTACTTGTCATGTGACATTGGTGTTGAAGCTGTACTGGAATTAAGGTAGTGGTCTTGTGATGGTGGAGTGATGTCATTTTCTCTGCCAGTAGAGGTCATGTGACAGTGTTTTTTTACAGGGTATAAAAGGAGGACCCCTCCCTGTGAGGAGGGGCAATTCGTGGCTGGATTTGCCAGTTTGACTCCATGCCACTGCGTGGTCCAATATTATGATGCAGTTTGGTTGAAAGATGGAGCTTTATTTAATGCCTAAAGTTTAAAAGGTCATTGCCAGCAGTTTCTTTATAATACTGCCAGTTAAAAATCAGTGGAGAGTGAAGATCGGAGTTCAGGAGCTAAAAGATCGAGGAAAATCGATTTCAATGGTGAAATAGGTTTGACCTTGTTTGATCCTCATTCGGAAGGAATTAGTTGGCTGTCCCTATGGTAACTCCTGCAAATGGTAGCAGAAAGTGTTGGGTACAGTTTTGTAAAGGAAAGGTGAGTGCCTTTAAGCCGTTGCATTTTCATCTTCGTAAATTCTCTGGGGAAAAGTATAGTTCGACTGGGAACCGCAACAACACGACATGAAAGAGAATTTAAATCGTCTAAAAAGTCTCTCCTTTAATGGACTGTAAGCATTTTGAACTTTTGCAGTACTACTTTGAAGAACTGTTTTTGCAACGTCGCTTTAAGAACTGTTTTCGCTTTATTCCTTTAAGAACTTTTTAAGCTGCCGCACAGCAGCTGATTTCCAGTTATGTTAGTTGTCTGTTTACTTTTGGGGGTTTGTTTTTCAGTGTTCAATAAATATTTTATTTGTTATAAAAAACCCAGCCTCACTTATATATTTATTGTTGCTGAATCCGTAACATAAATATGGGGGCAGCATCCGGGATGAACCATTTTTGAGTTTAAATGCTTGTTAAATTTTGAATCAGTGTTTTGGAAAAAGGGAATACTCAATTCTTTTGTTTGAGTGGCTTGTGAGTGGTATTTGGCAACAATGAATATTGATGAGTTTCTGGCTTCGCCAGACGCGGAGTTATTAGCAAAGGCGAAAAAAACTGAGGTGTCTGAGATAGCTAGTAGATTGCAAAATTAAAGGTATTTTGAGGTCTACATCAAAGGCTCTAATACAGAGAAAAATCGCGTCACACTATGTAGATACGGGTGTTTTTGATGAATTGATTTTAGAGTTGTTTCCAATAAGTAATCTGGAGATGCAGTTGCAAATCGAACAAATGAAGTTGGAGCGTTGTAGGTTAGAAGCTGAAAGTAAACAAAGGGAATTTGAATATGTGATGGCAGAATTAAGGTCTGATAATCAGTCTTCTGGTTCTAGAAAACTGTTTGTTGCTAGTCAAGAAATTAAATTGGTTCCACCATTTAGTGAAACAGAAGTAGAAAGATATTTCCAACATTTTGAAACAATTGCTTAGATTTCAGAGTGGCCGAAAGATAAATGGTCAGTGTTGTTACAAGGTGTAATTAAAGGCAAAGCATAACAAGTTTATACAGCTTTAACTGCTGCGCAAGCATTAGATTATGATATTGTGAAAAAGCATATTTTGAACGCATACGAATTGGTCCCAGAAGCATATAGAGAAAGATTCAGAAGTCTGTGGAAAAAACTTATGTGGAATTTGCCTATGATAAAGCTGTGTGTTTTGAGAGATGGGTTTCCTCTAAAAATGTAAGTGGGGACTATAATACATTGAAAGAGCTGATTTTAATGGAGGAATTTAAAAGAAGCATCCCTGTTGAAGTAACGACCTACTTAAATGAGAGGGATACTGATACATTGCAGGACTCTGCTAGATTAGCTGATGAGTATGTTTTAATCCATAAGAATAAATTTCCTCAGGGCAGAATTTTTAAGAGGAAAAGTAACACAGAGACTCAAGGTAAATCAGAAATTAAATCAGAAGTTAATGAGAAAGGTAAGGAGGAAGGAAAACCTGTGAAGGAAAAACAGTTTGGTCTTATTTGTAACTATTGTAAGAAACCTGGCCATGTAATAGCTAACTGTTTCCGATTGAAAAAGAAAGAGAAGAAAGCAGTCCCAGATGCTTGTGTGCAACATACTGAAGCACCTGTAAAATTACAGGGTTCGATAAACACAAATGAGGTTTTAGTAGAGTCTGACCAAGTTAAAAAGGGATATTATCATTTTATAACTGAAGGGTTTGTATCCTTGAAAGAAGGATCTACTCTGGTGCCAATAAAAATCCTTAGGGATACTGGAGCTTCTCAATCACTGATGTTAGACAGTGTATTGAAGTTTAATGAAGAGTCTGATACTGGTGAGGTAAATTACATAAGAGGTGTTGGGAGTGATTTTATGCCTGTACATTTGCATAAAGTAAATTTAAATTCAGGGTTAGTTACAGAATTTGTTAAAGTAGGATTACAGCCTAGCTTACCTGTGAAGGGTATTTCTTTATTGTTAGGTAATGACTTGGCAGGTGGACAAGTTTTTCCTGAAGTGCATTTGACAATGGAGTCAGAGGAACCAGAGATGAATTCTAACACAGATTCTTCCTGTGTTGTGACTAGAGCTATGGCTAAAAAGATTGATGTGCAGAATGAGGTTGTTACTCATGACTGTTCAACTCAGGATTCAAGTTTTGAGGATGTGTCAGAGACTTTCTTACCTTTATTGTTTGAACAAGATTCTTGGAGTAAGTCTATGAAGATTTATCTCTGTCTCAGAAGGAGATGATAGCAGAGCAGAGTAGAGACCCTGAAATTATAAAATTAAGAGAACAAGCTGTACCAGATAGTGAAATTGAGAAGGTGCCAGTAGGATATTACTTGGAAAAAGGAGTGTTGATGAGGAAGTGGAGATCACCTACAATTCCTGCAAGTGAGGAATGGAATATTGTTTACCAGGTAGTTGTCCCTAAAGTTTATCAAAATGAGATTTTGACTTTAGCTCATAGTGTGCCTTTAGGTGGACATCAAGGGGTAAGGAAAACTGTGGACAAGATTTTAAAATATTTTTATTGACCTGGTCTAAGAAAAGATGTGGCGATGTTTTGTAAAATGTGCCATACTTGTCAAATTGTGGGTAAACCAAATCAAGTTACACCAGTGACTCCATTACAACCTATTCCAGCATTTGGTGAACTGTTTTCTGAAGTTATTATAGATTGTGTCGGTCCATTACCAAAGACAAAAACTGGTTATCAGTACTTGTTGACTATCATGTGTACTTCATCTAGGTTTCCAGAGGCAGTACCACTTAGGAATATAAAAGCTAAAACTGTGACAAAGGCTCTTATAAAATTCTTTACTTATTTTGGATTACCTAAGGAAATACAAACTGATCAAGGCAGTAATTTTATGTCTGGATTGTTTCAACAGATAGTTTATAAATTGGGAGCTAAGCAAATCACTTCGTCTGCATACCATCCAGAATCGCAAGGTGCCTTGGAGAGATTTCATTCTACCCTCAAGAATATGATTAGGATATATTGTGTGGAAAATGAAAGTGATTGGGATGAGGGTATAAACTTGCTTTTATTTGCAGTAAGGGAATTGGTACAAGAATCTTTAGGTTTCAGTCCATTTGACCTTGTATTTGGGTATAGAGTTAGAGGACCTTTAGCTTTATTAAAAGAACAGTGGATTAGTAAGGAAGTACAAACTAATTTGTTGACTATGTTTTGAAATTTAAGGACAGGTTACATAAAGCTTGTAGCTTAGCCAAGGAAAATTTAAAATAGGCTCAGGAGAAAATGAAAATTTGGTACATTAAAGAAGCTAGGATGAGGATGTTTAAGCCTGGAGGTAAGGTATTGGTTCTTTTCCCAGTGCAAACGAATCCTTTACAAGCTAGATTTCATGGTCCTTATGAAATTGTGTCTAAAATCAATGATGTGCATTACGTGATAAAAACTCTAGGTCGTAGAAGGCTAACACAACTTTGCCATATAAATATGATAAAACCATATTATGAGAAACAATCTGATACTGCGACTATTGTGGTTAATGATAATGAATTTGATTTAACTAGGAACATGATAGATGATTCATCTGAATTTCATTCTCAATCCAACAGTGTTTCTGTCAGGTTACCAAATTCAACCATTCTGGAAAATATTGATGAGAAACTAGCACATTTACAGCCAAAACAGAAACAGCAGATGAAGAAATTAATTTTTAAATATAAGGATTTGTTTCCAGATGTTCCCAGAATGACTACTATAGCTTCACATGATGTAGATGTTGGAGATGCCAAACCTATTAAACAACACCCATATAGGATGAACATAGAAAAATGTGAACTTGTTGAGAAAGAAATTAAATATATGTTAGAGAATAATATTATTAGACCTTTTAACTCGAATTGGAGTTCACCCTGTGTTATGGTGCCAAAACCAGATGATAGTATTAGGTTTTGTACGGATTATAGGAAGGTGAATGCTGTAACGAAAACAGATGCATATCCAATTCCTAGAGTAGATGATTGTGTAGATAAAGTTGGAAAAGCAAAGTTCCTTACAAAGATTGATTTATTGAAAGGGTATTGGTGTGTTCCACTAACGGACAGAGGTAGAGAGATTTCTGCATTTGTAACTCCATCTGGGCTATATGAATATAATGTTCTTCCATTTGGGATGAAGAATGCCCCAGGTACTTTCCAGAGGATGATTAACTCTGTGATTCAGGGATTGAAAGATACAGATGCTTATATTGATGATTTAGTGACAAGAAATGATACTTGGGAAGCACACATTATTGCGGTGGAGAAACTGTTTGAAAAGCTTTCAAAAGCTAACTTAACTATTAGTTTAGCTAAGAGTGAATTTGGACATGCCACTGTGACTTACCTTGGTTATGTTGTGGGTCAAGGTAAGGTAGCTCCTGTTCAGGCAAAAGTTCGGGCAAATTTAGAGATTCCCACTCCAACGGGGAAAAAAACTCTCAGAAGATTCTTGGGAATGGTAGGATATTATCAAAAATTTTGTAAGAATTTTGCTAATGTTGCCCTTCCATTAACTAACCTTTTGCAGAAGAATGTGAAGTTTATGTGGACAGTGCCTTGTCAAGAAGCATTTGAAAAATTGAAAACTATGATATGTCAACAACCTATGTTTAAGGCATCTGACTTTGAAAAATGTTTTTCATTGGCTGTGGATGCTAGTGATGAGGCTGCAGGAGCAGTTTTAATGCAAAGGAATGAGGGTGATGAGGTTGATCATCCAGTAGCTTACTTTTCTAAGAAATTTAATAAGCATCAAAGAAACTATTCGACAATAGAGAAGGAATTGTTATCTCTTGTTTTAGCTTTAGAACATTTTGACGTATATGTTGGTACAACTCAAAAACCACTTATTGTTTACACTGATCATAATCCATTAGTGTTTCTGAGTAAGATGAAAAACAAAAACAGAAGGTTATTAAATTGGAATTTGATGTTACAGGAGTACAATATTGTAATAACTCATATCAAAGGTAAAGATAATGTGGTTGCTGATTGTCTATCTCGATGTTGAATGTACAATGTAATTTTTTTTATGGAGTGGTTTTTCTTTACAATTGTAACACTCCTACTGTATTGTAAGTTGTAAGATATTATATGATGATACTATGTATACTGTGTATGTTATAAAATTTATACATTCATTTTTTTCCTTGTTAATAATTGTTAAAATTTTGTTCTTGACAGACCAAAATTTTTTTTTGGAGGGAGGTGTTACATACCTGTGGGTATCTTGTACTTGTCACGTGACAGTGGTGTTGAAGCTATACTGGACTTAAGGCAGTGGTCTTGTGATGGTGGAGTGACATCATTTTCCCGCCAGTAGAGGTCATGTGACAGGTTTTTTTTTCACAGGGTATAAAAGGAGGACCCCTCCCTGTGAGGAGGGGCAGTTCATGGCTGGATTTGCCAGTTTGACTCCATGCCACTGCGTGGTCCAATATTATGATGCAGTTTGATTGAAAGATGGAGCTTTATTTAATGCCTAAAGTTTAAAAGGCCATTGCCAGCAGTTTCTTTATAATACTGCCAGTTAAAAATCAGTGGAGAGTGAAGATCGGAGTTCGGGAGCTAAAAGATCGAGGAAAATCAATTTCGACGGTGAAATAGGTTTGACCTTGTTTGATCCTCATTCGGAAGGAATTCGTTGGCTGTCCCTACGGTAACCCCTGCAAATGGTAGCAGAAAGTGTTTGGGTACAGTTTTGTAAAGGAAAGGTGAGTGCCTTTAAGCCGTTGCATTTTCATCTTCGTAAATTCTCCGGGAAAAAATATAGTTTGACTGGGAACCGCAACAACACGACATGAAAGAGAATTTAAATAGTCTAAAAAGTCTCTCCTTTAATGGACTGTCAGCATTTTGAACTTTTGCAGTACTACTTTGAAGAACTGTTTTTGCAACATCGCTTTAAGAACTGTTTTCGCTTTATTCCTTTAAGAACTTTTTAAGCTGTCGCACAGCAGCTGATTTCCAGTTATGTTAGTTGTCTGTTTACTTTTGGGGGTTTGTTTTTCAGTGTTAAATAAATATTTTATTTGTTATAAAAAACCCAGCCTTACTTATATATTTATTGTTGCTGAATCCGTAACAAAGTTTACTGTGGTCACACACACACACACACACACACACACACACACACACACACACACACACACACACACACACACACACACACACACACACACACTCTGCAGCGTAAAGAACCTGGCAGTAGTGGGGAGGGAGCTGTTGTTGAACCTGGAGGTGGGAGGTCTCAGACTGAGGTGTGAGGCTCCAGACTCTTGTCTGATGGCAGCAGTGAGAAGAGGGCAGGGCCCAAACGGTGAAGGCCCTTGACGATGGATCTCATAAGGAACATGTTCGTCACAGTCCTTTGGTCAGGGAAGCAGAGCAGAAAGGTAGGGGGCACAGAAAGGTTTATAGGACAACTGAGGGGCAACTTTTTCATGCAGAGGATGGCTGGTAAGTGGAAGGAGCTGCCAGAGGAAGTGGTAGAGGTGGGAACAATTATAATGATTAAAGGATATTTGGAGAGGTATGTGGATAAGATGTTTAGAAGGATCTGGTCGAAGCGGATGCAAATGGGACTAACGAGGACAGATTGAGCTGAAGGCCCTACACACCCTCAGCTGTGTTGCCACACGCAGCTCCAATCTGCTGATCAAATTTGCAGAGGACATGACATTGATAGGCCTTATTTCCAACAATGATGAGACAGCCTACAGAGGAGAAGTCAACGTCCTGACACAGTGCTGCCAAGAAAGCAACCACTCTCTCAATGTCGAAGTAACGAAGGAGCTGATCGTGAACTACAGGAGCAACGGAGACAGGCTGGCCCCCAATGACATCAATGGGACTGTAGTTGAGAGGGTGAGTAGTTAGTTTCAAGTTCCTCAGTAGACACATCATCGAGGATTTCCCCTGGGCTGTACACACTGGTCGTGTGCTGATAAAAGCACAACAGCACCATTTTCACCTCAGATGACTGAAGAAGTTTGGTATGACTCTCCAAATCCTCAGGACTTTCTACAGGGGCACCACCGAGAGCATCCCGACCGGCTGTGGGACTGCCTGGCACGGGAACGGTATTACTCTCAATCGCAGGGCACTGCAGAGAGTGGTGTGGACAGGCCAGAGCATCTGTGGATGTGAACTTTCCTCTATTCAGGACACTTACAGCAGCAGCTGTGTAGAAAGGGCCTGGAAGATCATTAGGAACTCCAGCCACCCTAACCACAAACTGTTTCAGCTGCTGCCATCTGGCAAACAGCACTGCAGCCTTACGGTCAGAACCAGAGAAACTCTGGGACAGCTTCTTTCACCAGGCCATCAGATTTATCGATATACATTGATCTGATTGCGTATCTGACTGTACATACATGTATACAGAACAATAATGTATACAATATTAGTGTCTGGGCAATATCCTCCCACATTTCCCTCTCTATTGCTTGTACATGGTGATGGAGATGCAATGTAAAGATCCCCCCCCCCCCGTCACTGTGAGATGGATGTAAGAAATAAAACTTGATTGCCTATTGTTGCCATGCTGCATTACTCTGAATCAATACCACATTAACTCATTGGTCTCACCCTGTCTGAAGCATTTCCTCTGACCTCCCAATTCCACCCCCTCCCCCACAACCTTCTCAGCTGCTGAGTTTTAACCTGTTCTCTTCTCTTCCCCAATTCTGGTGAGGACTCCTGAACCTGAAACTTCAGCTGCTTCTCTCTCCACAGAGGCTGCCTGTCTTTCCGGCATTTTCTATCATCATTCTAGCTCCACGACTGTCTAGGAAGAGGTCTGGAAAGAGACACCACTTCACAAGAAATTCTTGGTCCTGGGCCTAGCTCAGAAATGGGCCCCTGGGCTCACTGCGTCCATTTCAGAATCAGGATTACTCTCATTGAGATAGGACATGAAATTTATTGTTTGTGGCAGCAGTACTGTGCAAGATATAACAAGTTATTACAATATATTACTATGCATTAAAAGTTATAATAAAATAAATAAAGAAATAGTGCAAAAGAGTAATAACCCTCCCTCCTACAATCCTGTGCATCGGTGCCTCCATATGAGGCAGTGATGCAACCAGTCGGATTACTCACCATTGTACATCAGCAGCAACTTGATAGAGTCTTAGGTGGTACATCAAATCTCAAGTTCAAGTTCATCATCATTCAACCCTACACATGTATAGCACCAAACAACATTCTTCAAGACCAAGGTACATAGAACACAACACATAAAGTTATATCATCACAAATAAGTTAATGAACAATAAAATATATTCCAGAAGATTGACGTTTAGAATAAGGTGCATTTACCATCAGACCATAAGATCATGAGCCATATTTGTCTATTCATCCCATCAAGTCTGTTCTGCCATTCAGTCATGGCTGTTTTACAATCCCCATTCTCCCACCATTTCAGTGTAACCCTTAACCCCATCACCAATCAAGAACCAAATTAATTTCTGCCCTAAATGTATCCAGGGACTTGGACTTCACAGCATTCTGTGCTGACAAATTCCTCTGATTCACCGCCCTTTGGTTAAAGAAATCTCTCCTCATCTCAATTCCAAAGAGGCATCCCTTTATTCTGATTTGTGCCCTCAGAACCGAGACTCACACATCTACATCTACACAAACCAAGCTTTTCAATGAGATTACCTTCCTTCTGAACTCCAACGAGTAATGGGTCAGAGACATCAAATGCTCCCCGTACATTAACCCTTTCATTCTTGGAATTATTCTTGTGAACCTCCTCTGAACCCTCTCTAATCCCAGCACATGTTTTCTGAGATAAGTGACCCAAAACGGCCCACAATACTTCAAGTGTGGTCTGACCAATCCCTTGTAAAGCCTCAGTTTTACATTTCCTGCTGTTATATTCTAGTCCTCTCAAAATGAATGTTAACATTGCACTTGCCTTCCTTCCCACGGACTCAACCTCCAAGTTAACCTGTGGGGAATCCTGCACAAGGGCTCCCAAATCACTTTCTATCTCTAATTTTGAATTGTCTCCATGGTTGGAAAATAGTCCATGACTTTATTCCTTCTACCGAAGTGCATGACTATATTCCATCGACTACTTCTTTGCCCATTCTCCCAATCTAAGTCCTTCTGCAGACTCTCTACTTTCTCAACACTAACTGCCAATTCACCTTTCTTTTAATCAGCTGCAAACTTAGCCACAAAGTCATTAACATTGTCATCCAAATATTTGACATATAATGTGAAACGAAGTGGTCATAATACTGTCCCCTGTGGAACACCACCAGTCGCCATCAGCCAACGAGAAATGGTCCCCTTTATCCCATTCTTTACCTCCTGCCAGTCAGCCAATCTTCTATACCTACTAGTATCTTTCTGTAATACCACAGACTTTTATCTTGTTAAGCAGCCTCATGAGTGGTACCTTGTCAAAGGTCTTCTGAAAATCCAAGTAGGCAACATTCATTTGTCTATCCTACATGTTATTTCCTCAAAGATTTCCGAAAGATTAGTCAGGCTAGATTTCCCTTTAAGTACGCCACGGTAATTTTGGCCTATTTTATCATATGTCTTCAAGCACCCCAAAATCTCATTCTGAATAAAGAACTCCCAACATCTATCCAGTCACTGAAGACTGGCTAGCTGGTCTATAATTTCCTTTCTCACTCCCTTCTTAAAGACTGCAAACACGTTTGCAAATTTCCATTCCTCTAGAACCAATCCAGAAAATAGTGATTCTTGAAAGATCTTTACTAATGTCTCTACAATCCTTCAGCTACCTCTTTCAGAGCCCTGGGGTGTCGTCCATCTGATCCAGGTGACTTATCATCTTCCCAAATACCTTCTCCTTGGTAATAGTAATTACGCTCACTGCTGCCACTGACACTCCTGAATTTCAGGTATACTGCTAGTGACTTCTAGAGTGAAGACTAATGCCAAATACTTATTGAGTTCATCTCTATTTCTTTGTCCTCCATTATTACCTCTCCAGCATCATTTTCCAATGGTCTGATGTCCACTCTTGTCTTTCATGCACTCTCTATATATTTGAAAATTCCTTTTGCATCCTCTTTTATATTATTGGCTAGCATACCTTCATATTTCATCTCTTCTCTCCTTATGGCTTTTTATTTGCCTTCTGTTGGTTTTTAAAAGCTCCCAGTCCTCTAACTTCCCACTAATTTTTGCTTTATTATATGCCATCTCCCTTCCTTTAATGCTGTCTTTGTCTTTGGCCAGCTCCTCTTTCGTGCCTCTGTAATTCCCTTTACTCAATTGCAATATGATATATCTGATTTTAGCTTCTCCCTCTCAAACTGCAGGGTGAATTCTGTCAAATTATGATCACTGCCTCCTATGGGTTTCTTTACCTCAAACCCCGTAATCAAAACTGGTTTAGTACGCAACACCCAATTCACAATTGCCTTTCCCCTTGTGGGTTTAACCACAAGCTGCTCTAAAAACCATCTCTAGTCAGCATTCTAAAAACATTCCCTTTCGGGATCTACCTGCTTATCGTAATCCCGTATGACTATCGTAGCATTCCCCTTTTAGCAGGCCTTTTATGTCTCCGAATGTAATTTATATCCCATATCCTGGTTCCTGTTTGGAAGCCTGTATATAATTTACGACACAAGTTAAAAACGAAACAGACTGCTACTTCACACGTGATGAGACCTGTTTGGTAGCAGGGAGTCCAGTAGTCTCACCGTCTGGGGGAAGAGGCTACTTCCCTTCCCAACCATCCTTGGCCCTATGGCAGGGGGTCAAAGAGATTGTGGGACAGGTGGGAGTGTTCATGACAATGCTAAGGGCCCTGTATCCTCAAACTCCACCTGCTGCCCTGTGGGGTGCTGGTGCTTAGCGTGGTGGAGCTATTGTTGCCAACGTGGACCGACTGTGGTCTTTCTGTCAAGAAGTCCAGGATCCAGTTACTGAGACTGGTGCTGAGACCCAGCGAGGACAGTTTACCCACAAGCCTCTGAGGGATGACTGGAAGCTGAAGTCGATAAACAGCTTCCTGCCGTATGAGGCACAATTTTCCAGGTGGGACAGGACGGAGTGGATTGCGGATGTTTTGGCATCAGCAGGAGACTGCTTTGAGTGATAAGCAAAATGAAGAGTGTCTAATGTAGGAGGAACTTGGGATTTAATGTGATACATAAACTTTATTATAAAAATAATAAAGCACTTCATTATTGTTGAGGTCAATGCCCCAGGACGGCAGTCGTTCGGCAGGTTACCATCGCTCTCCTGGGCACTGGGATGATGGTGGTTATATTGAAGTCCGGGGTAGTAGAATGACCCAGGGAGATGTTGAAGATGTTAGAACCTCCGAGCGGTCCCTCAGCACCCAGTCAGGTATGTTATCACGCCCTGCAACTTTATGTGGGTTGACCCTGACTTGGGCTTTCCTCACATCAACTGTGGTCAGACGGAATGCCAGCTCCTCGGGGGGCAAGTAAAGCCACTGTCATGCCATCTTCATGATTATATCATGTTATGGTCCCAGGACAAGTTCCCTGAGACGTTGACACCCGGAAAACTGCACATCCTTTCCACTGCTAACCCCTAATGAGGATTGGTGCTCACAGCCGTGCCCTGTATTGACTTCTTTCAGTTTGTATGTCGATCTCCCAGCCGCCTGTCACTTCTACAGGCTGGAAGATACTGCGTACCACATGTACATGGTGTGTGTGAGGCGGTAGCCCCTATACGCATACCGTATTTGAAGGGACTGCTCCTTGCCTTCTTGCTGCATTTTAGCCCCATCCTCGTCAGCTTTGGTCATCCAGTAAGGAGGGGCTGAGTTTGGCAACAAGGGAGGAGGATGTCCTTGTTAACCTGCTCCTGAGGTTAGCCAAGGTAACTATCCATGAGTCTTGCAGCAGAGGCTTCTGACTGGGCTGACTGCCTGGCAATGTTCAGGGGGTACAGTATGTCTGTGGCATCACGTGGTATCAATGGATAACATGGAGGTGTTCAGGACCGCTGGGCACTGCAGGGGTTAAATCCCATCGTTGATGAGGATGGGAATGTATTAGTTTAGTCTGTGTTAATCATGATTTGTCTGGTTTTGTTTGTAATGTGTTTGTACAAACTGTAGTGGTTTAAATTTATAATGAATGTTTTTTTTTGTGGGGAAAAAAAGGATTGCTGCGTTTCCTTCCGAATTCCACAATCAGTTCTTTGGTCTTACTAATGCTGAGCACAAGGTTGTTGTTCTGACACCACTCAACTAGCCAATCTACCTCACTCCTGTACTCCTCCTCGTCACGACCTATGATCCTGCCAGCAACAGTTGGCAAGTTTGAGCTGTGCTTAGCCACGCAGTGGTGGATGTAGAGAGAACAAGGCATCAGTCTGAGGACACATTCACCTCAAAATCCTAATCAACTCCAGCCACTGGCATGCCTTTGTCGTAACTGCACCGACGTGTGGGCCCAGGATATGCCCAGGGACTGGAATTGCACTCAGCCTGTGTTCTGGTTCTCCGCACATCTCCGTCACCTCTGCCCGGACTCTAGCCCACATCCACACACTCAGGGCAATTCACGGCAGACGATGATCCCACTCACCCGCGGGTGGTTGGAACGTGGGAGGAACGTTGTTCTGCATTCTGTCATTGCTTTTTTCCTTGTACGACCTCAGTGCAGTTGTGTATGGAATGATTGGGATGGTATGCAAACGCGGGTTTTTCACTGTGCATGTGGGAATATTAAACCAATCGGCAACTGGATCAGGTGGGGAATGTTAGTGAGATCAGGAAAGAGCTGGAGACCAGCAGCTCCTCCCTTCAGTCCGCATTGGATCTCGAGGGAAGCACAGAGCATATCTGATTGGGTTTTTCACTCACTTATCAAACAGAATATCAAAGAGATTAGGGCTATGGTTTTATCTTCACAGCATTCCCCGTGTTCTTCTACCTGGAGATTGGTTATGTCTGATGATGTTTCTGATTGGGTGCAAGCTCCCTCATCGGTTACAGTACCTGGTTAATTTCACTTCCTCGGTGAAATAGAGCAGGTAGCCTCACTACCAGTGGGGTTAACAATGGCGGTCTTCCTCTGTGTGTGGGAGGGGGCACTCCACTAGTGGGTGACGGGGACAGATGGGGAGGGGCTTTGAGCCTCAGTGTGTGAGGGGTATAGGAGTGGCTCAGAGGGAGTGGTTACCCTCAGACACGGATTTGGAGAGGGGTGTTGGGTGGGTCAGTGTCAAGGTGAGTAAGGTGAGTGACAGGGCTCAAGGATGGAGCCAGGGAGATCAGGAGGGAGCTGGAGACCAGAGCTTGGGTGTGGGTGTTAGGGCAAGAGGATATGGGGAAGGGGGTTAGTGAATCAGGGCTCCTGTCTAAAGTACAGGACTATAAATTTATACCTCCTTCCACTAAAGAAAATCCCTTCCATCCCCTCTGTTTCTATTCCCCATTCTGGCCTCTGACCTCTTCTCATCTGCCTATCACCTCCTCCTCAGTCCTCTCCTACTTCCCTTTCTCCTCTGGTCCACTCTCCTCTCCTCTCCTGTCAGATTTCTTCCCCTCCAGCCCATTTTTTTTCCTCCCACATGGCTTCACCTATCACCTTCTAACTCTCCTCCTTCCCCTCCCACCATAATTTTATTCGGTCATCTTCCCCTATCCTTTCCAGTCCTGACGAAGGGTCTCAGCCTGAAACGTCGACTGGTTATTCGTTTCTAGCGATGCTGCCTGACCTGCTGAGTTCCTCCATCATTTTGTGTGCGTTGTCTTTGGGACCTCCAGATGTGATTAGTCTGCCTTCACTCAATCTTGCCTCGTTTCAACAAAGAGTTATTGTCCTGAACTGTGATCCCATTTCCCTCTGCATGGATGCTGCCCGATCTGGGGGCTATCTGCTATGTTTTCTTCTGGTGGGTGGATCTAATGGGCTTCTCTGGGAGTGGGGTGAGGCGGCTGCTGGAGTTTACTGTGGAGTGCTGATGATGGGAGGGAAGGGATTGCTGGGGGAGGTGGAGGAGGAGACAAAGGATCTGAGGGCGGGGAGGGGATTGAGGCAGTGGACAGGAATTGGGAGGGGAATGGTTGAAACTGGGCCCGATTGTTTGCTTAATTCCGACACGACCCGTTTCTGTTCCTCGGTGGTCTGAGAGGACAAGAAACTCTCAGAGGAGAGCACAGAGAGTCTCTGGGAATCGTTCAGATCATCACTCCCTGACAAACTCTCTAGATATGTCAGTTCCATCAGCTCCCACAAACTGCAGCTGCTACACCTAACCTGCCCTGCCATTG